>NC_133024.1:74372708-74523906 GCF_048771995.1 Taeniopygia guttata | reverse complement strand
CAAATGATATGTTTATCCTAGACTGAACTACAAAATGACAAAAATTCATCACAATAGCAAGTAACTTCTACAAAGAAGTTATTATTAAAGAGGATTTTAAACACAGGTTTTAAAAACTCAGAAAGCAAACTGTGTATGTACTTTCACTGTTGTAAATTATCCTACAATTTCTGAAGGAAATAAAAAACCATCCTGAAAACTATTCCTTTTTATTTCCTACCTTGTCTAAGAACATATTGATCTTGGCATTTGAATTGATTTTTATTTTATTTTTTATCCACTATTTCAGGAAACTGCTAATGACATGCTTTTAAATTCCTGAGAGTATTTTAATGATGTGATGTGGGAGACTGGCAGTTATGCACCTTGGGGATTGGCTTGGGGGGAAAAGGAAGATCAGAGAAGGGAAAAAGGAAGATGCTTGTCCTCTGAAGTACCAGAACTGTTTTCTGCTTTTCAAAGCTGAGCTGTCAGGTCTTTTACTCATTTGCCGTTCCATTCTGCTTCTCATATGCACATCATGTCCTGCAACCTGAATTTGGTTATCTTTAATAGATACACTACAAGGTCAGTAGTATCAGCCAAAGTTCCCATGGTCTCTTCAATTCACCGTGTGGACACAAAGCGACCATTGCAGAGCTCCGGCAAGATTTGTTCTCCATATAACTACCAAGATAGAGTTTCACTTCTCCGTGTCTCTTAATGAAATGATGGAATTATCATGTGTGCTTTTCAGACTGGGGGGCTACTTCAGCATAGTAACTCGCATACAGATAAAGAATCACAGAATCATAGAATGGTTCAGTTGCAAGAGACCCTAGAGATCATCTAGTTCCAATCCCCCTGCCATGGGGGTTCATATAGTATTAATTTTGAGTAAAGCATACAGGGTTTTTATCCCATGAAAGTTTGCTAAAAATGTTCATAATTTAAGACATGCATAAATAAAAGGAAAAAGAAAAGCATTTAGAAAATAAAATGTAACATTGATACTAAATTATAGAAATAATATCATTCACACTGTTCTTTTGGAGCTGGAACTCTGGAATATTGAAGGAAAGATTATAGTCATCACCAGTGAAAAGCACTATCAATTAGGGAGAGTTATGATTAGTTTTTTTACTAAGCATGTGACTGACTTTTTCCACACAGGAAAAATATCCTCCATAAAAACCTGTGCCACAAAGAAACAAATAAAAACCAGGAACCCAGGAACTGAGGAAGAGGCCCAAATCAACCCAAACTGTGCAGAAACACAGAATCAAAGCAGTTGATTCTTTCTCATTTCCCACTCAGTATGACTCCTAACATATAATTTAACCCAGTAAAGTCAGTAGTACAAGATAATGTGGCTCTAAAACTCTGGGGAAAACAGATAATATCCTACTGATCACCCTAACATTACTGTATATCTTCCATGCTATGCACCCATGTGTGCATGTTTATGTGTATGCTAGAGGCATAACTTTTAAAATTAGCATTACATATTTTTATAAACACTAATGTACTTAACCACAGAAATTTTTAGTAAGTGAGCATAAAAATACAGAACTGTGCATCAGTCAGAATATTTTTCATAATATCTCAGAAATTAATAAACCTATGATTGGTAAAAATACACATGATTATCAACTCATTGACACATCTTAAGACTACTGCTCCTTGAGATCCACACTTGTAAAATTTAAGTGCATACTTAAGTGCATTTTGTTCATGACAAAATAAAAGTAGTGGTAAAAATCTTAAACTGATCACCCTGGAGTAACATGCATTCTAGGCTTCTTCTAACTGTTTAGACTACAAAATTTTAATATTAATTACTTTCCATAAAAGTGTTTAAATGACAAGAAAAAGTTTATTTTTACAAATAGATAATCAGAATATCTGACTGATTTGTTATTTCTAGATTGGCATTTTTTTTCATTCATCATCATCATCATCAATAGTATTTTACATCTTTATAGTCCGTGACTGAATGTTAAATTTTCATAGAGTTCTTAGACTCTTATGACTCCCCTTTCTGTTTTTGTTCTGAATGTTTATTTTCCCAGTATAGGAATTCTAAACTATGTCTGGTGAAATACCTAATGAGAGTGACAGAGAACATAATTTCTCTATATGCTTATCTATTATAGCTACAAAGAATCAAGGTTAAAATTATCAGCTTGTAAACAAGAAAGAAAACACTGATAAAATTAGTCAAGGTAAAGGCTAGTAAAATAAAAGCTTTTGTTTGTGGATAAAAGCAGGAAAAAATGCCCAAACTTTCCTTTACCTTCCCCTTTCATGTTAGAATCTACCTATAAAAAGTATGGGTATTTAGGCAAGATATTAGGAAGAAATTCACTGTGAGATGGTGAATAGATTGCTCAGAGAAGCAGTGGATGCCCCATGCCTGGAAGTATTCAAGGCTAGATTGGATGGGGCTCAGAACAACCTGTTCTAGTAGAAAGTGTCCCTCCCATGGCAAGGGGGTTGAAATTACATGATCTTAAAGGTCCCTTTCAACCTCAACTATGTTCTATGATTTTGTATTTAGCTAACATAAACTGTGCTGCAGGGGGAAGAAATGTGCTGGTGTGCCCACCAGGTATAAAGGTGGGTGAAGCTTTTGCTAATTCTGCATGGTTCAGTAAAGCCATACTTGCTCTTTGATACAAAATTCCCATTTCCATTACTTTGTCACAACTCATGACACAGGAGCACAGATAATGTGGCATTCGTTTAAACAAGTCCATGTTTATACCGCACGGTAAAAAGGGAGTTTGGGAAAAGGTTTGATTTGTGACTTAATTATTTAAAAGATTGGTTTCACATCACCTAACTTGCCATGCTGTTAGTGCTGATACCTGTATCCAAATTGGTCACAGCAGAGTTCCTGTTAGTGAGTTTAGTTAGTGCTTCTTAGAATGCATATGTGGGATGCAATCTACAGACATAGAAATGGCATCCTGAAGTGCCTATTTATCTTAATTGACTGTAAAAATACCAAGAGTGAGCAGGGCAGATACCCACAATGTACATGGTCATGTGAATCCCACTCAGTGCTTGCTATTCCTATTTGAAAGCTAAGGTTGTGATTAACTCTCAAAGACTTCAGCCCTTTTATTTACTTGATCTATCCATAATGCTCAGATAAAACTTGGTCTGATGTTAGGAGTTCAAGTTAAATGTTCCCAAATTTTCCCTTCCAAGGGCATTAAAGCATATTAGAAGCTATTTTCAACTATGGGATCTTCTGAAGCCTTTCTATAAAGGAAAAAAAAAAAAACAAAACAAAACAAAGCAAACCAAAAGAAAAACTCAAACCAAACCAAAATGTTAGTTCTGGCAGTTTGTACTTTTTATGGCATTACCATTGGGATTTTGATTCTGGCACTCACACTTCTGGTCAATGTTTCTAAAAAATGACAATCACAGTCTTGGAAATATGCTTCAGGATGACAGGACACTTTGCAAATCCTGGGGGATAGGAAAGGCATGTAGGCATGAGCTAATTGGTTTGATTGACCAGCAAATCTGCTTTTGTGACATGAACCATTCCCTGCAGGGAACAGAAACGTTGTTTCTAACTTCAGGCTAACTATTAGTTTTGGGAAACAGACCTTGCTGACCTGTAGCCAGAAAATATAGTAGGTGATAACAGTTTGGGAAACAAACTGTCAAGGAATTGTTGTACTGGAGCTGGATTAAAATAAGGTGAAACTTGTTGTACTGGAGTTACATTTGTGTGAAGGGCTCTAGCAGTTGCTGATTTGATGGTTGATAAAGAGAAAAGAGTCCCAGTAGGCAGCAACAAGCTGGTGAATCACAGCTGCCTCCTGATGTTCATTTGATTACAACCACAGCTTATGAATGTCATAATTGTGCAGGGGTTATTTGCTAGTTAGGGAATCTGGTTTTCTATTAAAATAAGGACAGGCAGAAAGGTCAATTGAAAGGAATGGATTTAATTTATCTATGGTTATCTTCTCAGCACTTTGGGAAGAAATATAATAACAAATTAAAATGATCAGCAAGGGATTCATTGGTCATTTTCATGAGATCACTGGGATAAGAAAAAGAACAGAGAACCTGTCATAGCACGGGACGTTAGGTTAAGCATGTCATGCTTAACCTAACATTATGAAGGTTGGGTCAGGGCCAGATGTGGTTACTCTCTAGTACGTATGAGTGTTAAACACCAGGGAGAAAACAGAGGTATTGAATATAATGGATAAAACAGGCATAATAACAAAAGGCCATTAATACAACTTGTTTATGAATTGGATTATTTCTATTAAACTGAATAGAGCGTTTCTGGACAAAATTTCCAATAAAAGCAACTGAACAATAAAGCTGAGGAAGAAGGGGGAATTTGTTCTGTAGATACAGAAGACTTATGGTATTTTGATTTACGCTGAAAACTAAGTATAATGTATACAAAATATTCCATTACAAATGGCTGAAAAAAAAAAATAGCTTCACCCATTAATATAGTGATGATTGGAAAACACTGGCAACACTGTATTACACACATAAAAGAAAGACTGTTTTTCTGTCTAGTTACCTTTCCTTGAGTTAGAAGACAGTGATCCCTTAGTAGACAAAACCAGATTTTTTCACTCATTAAATTGGAATGGATGAAATATTTTGTCTATTCCTGTAAATATTTTAAACTATTTTCAAGATAAATTATTTGCGTGTGACAAGAAATATGCATAGAATAAAATTAAGACAGTTTTCTAACTAAAATGGAGCCAGTTTTCTAACCTATTACTTACGATGGTAACACAGACTTTGTTTACACTGATAATTGTCCTTATTTTACATAACACATTTCACATATTTGATTCACAGACAAAAAAAATTACAAGAAAAAGCTCCACATTTTTGTAGGTATAACTGAGGCAAAGTATATTTTAGAAAATTTGCCATTTAATAAATTATTCCATCCAAGTACTGACTAGTTTTGCAGTCAGTTTGCATTGCTCACTGTCATCTTTTTGTAATCTCTTTTGCATATGATATTCAAGCTTTCCTGCCATACAGTATTCACTTAGGACACTTTCTGACAAAACTCTGCATATTGATAGGCTGCTCAGGTGGTCTCTTCTATATCTCATAGGTGATGTCAGGATCTCACTTTCCTATCCATCCCAAAACACCACTGCTTTTAAGAGTTAATACTTGTGATAATCTAGTAGATTCCAGAAGAAGGAAGCTTGTGTCTGTCTGGGGACATTATTATCAACCTTTCAGGAAGGGGGAATCTACCTTAGATGTTTTATTTTGAGTCATGCATACTCTTTCAATGCAAATACCCACACCTTCTTCCACAGTTGCCTGACTGTGCAACTAGAGTCTTTTGAAATAAGACCAAACCAGAAGATGTTCCCTGTGAGCATAACTAACCTGCTCCAGCTGGTAAATGGATCTCAGCCAAGAAAACAGACTTTTACTTTTTTTTAGCTATGTGACTGAATTTGTGTATTTCAAGTAAATTTTTGCTGGAAGATGTAAAGTTCCCACAGTATGCAAGAAAGAAAGAAACAAAGAAGGCGTAGTAGCAAAAATCATCATTTAGCTTCAGGAACTGTGAAAAACATGTGTAATTAGGATTTTACAACAGTGTGATACCCTAGGAGAAATCAACAGCAATTGTGATGCAACATCTGGTTCTTCCAAAGACATACATCCCAAAACAAGAGCTACTAAGAACTAAAATTTAGACAGAATAGCAATGTACAAGAAGTAAAATAGATATGCATTAGCTCCTGAATGCGACATTTATTTGTTTGTTTGTTTGTTTTTAGGTTTGGTTGGGTTTTTTTTTCCTTCTACAGCACAAAGTTAAAACTTAGCATAAGAAATGTTTATTCCTATGCAAATTGTCTCTTTTTAAAAAATATTTTTTCAGCTTGGCGATGCATGATACAGATACCTATTTATTATCATTACTAAGTGTCTCTGATTTACTATCATGAGAAAACAAAAAGCCCAGATCTCTGACTGAGTGGTTAAAACCAGAAGCACTAAGGCAGCCCATGTAAGCAATGATGGCTTAAAATTTAAGGAAATGGTGATGAGTAGTGATTTGTATCAGAAATAAGATGTAACTATGGAAAGGCCTTTTATAATGAGGTTCTATATGTTATTTCAATTACCATTGGGTCACTACCTTTGGAGAAGGTAGCGACTTGCATAATACATATACATAATAAAAAGTGAGTGAAATCACAGTAACCAGAGAGGAAAAGGATGTTTCTGTACACTTACAGAGCATGTGCAGACCATAAAAGGTGACAACTCATCCCTTTAATGCATGTAGGTATGGAAATCCCATTATATGCAGCACTTCATATTGCTGCCCTTCAGTACTATATGGCTGTTTTTACTGCTGCCTGTGGCAAGCAAGTACCCTTGTCTCATTTTACACAACACCAGAGAAAAAGATTATCAGGCACTCATGTAGCCTTAGATGTAGGTGTCCAGCACTGAAATCCTAGCTCTTACTTTGATTTTCTCTGCAGTTTAGCACATAACCTCTCACAAGCAGAGACAAGCAGAGTCTGTCTGCATTCTGCTTCAGCAGCTGCCAAGGTGCTGCAGTGCATTGACTCTTCTTGAAGATCCAGCTGAGGAGGCTATTTATTGGCCCAGCAGAGTGAGATGTCTGCTTGCAGAAGATCTATACATAACTTTATGCTTATTTCCTCATCAGTGTAATGGGGATAACCAGACTGTGCATACCTCAGAGAGGATTTGAAATCTTCAACAACGTAGCCAACCAGTCTATGAAGTACTTATGTATTACAGCGACAGAAATCATAAAGCATACTTCAGGAAGTTAAAAGTTAAGCACTATACAAACATTTACTGAAGCCAAGCTTTAATACTTTTAATATAGCTTGAGGAAGGAACAGCAAACAAATTTGGGCCTTAGAGTAAAATGTAGCACTATTGCTTATGTGTTTCTTCTGTTGTAAAATCTAACAGAATTGGATTAAACATTATCACTTGCTCTTTAATCTTGGTTTTACAAGGTGTTGGTTCCTTGACCTGATTTTAAGGGATTTAAAGCTCAAACCTGTTATCCTTAATAGCAATTCTAAACTTCAAAGCTTTGAAGAAGGAAGAGAAAATAATATCTGCTGCATAGTGGTTGAGATTAGAATTCTCAGTGAGTATTCATTCATGTCATGTTCAGAAATACCTATATGGCTACATGCTGGGAAACATGACATGCTGTTTGTGTAATTGAAAACTGAGAATTGAACAGGTAACTAGGAACTTTGGCTGTCCTGCTTGAAATGAGATGTGTACAACAATAATAACACACAGATCTCTGATTCAGATTAGAAAACAAAAAGAATGACATAGAACACTTAACCCAATATTTTTCTGAAATGCTGCTTAAAATTACTGTGCGGAAATAACAACCCTGCCCTGATACTAATATTTTCCATTTTTTTTTTTTTACTCAGTAACCAGAAGCTAAAAGTAGTTATTTAGGACTTTTGTTCTTATTAAAAGGGGTAAACTATACTCCAAGGTGGGGGGGAATTTTTAGCATTAGCAACAAAAAGCTACAATGACATAGGTTTCTTTCAAGAGCACATTTATTTATCAAAAAGCAGGATCTTTTACAAAAACCACAGGACTCAGAAAGTACCAAAAATCACTTTGCTTGCAGGCTAGTTGTCTTTATCCAGTCACCATCTCCACCAGGAAATTTTTTTTCAGTTTTTAATTTGGACCGTGTTAGAGATGCTTCTCTGCAACTTCTAGTGCCATGTTTCCTGAGTGAATCTCTTTTAAAATAGGTAATTTCCCCAAGTTAGTAGTACTGTCCTGTAAGAATTTTCCCAAACCCTCTGAAAAACATCATGTTGCAAGCAGCTCTGGTAGGCATAAAATGAGCTTTCCTATTTCCACTACAAAGTTTGAGCTGGTAGCTAATCCCAGGCACATTCCCTGTTATGTACAACTCCAACAGTAACTCTTGACATAATATCAATCCCCCCTTCTGACTTGGGAGTATACATACTGGATAAGGACCTATCCTGGATTTTCAGTAAAATATTCTTAAAATCTCACAAGTTGAAAGAACTTGTGAAATTTTAAGAGGTGAGCTAGGGAGTGTAGCTCCAGAGCTATCACAAAAACCCCTGAAGGGGTTTGTTATTTTTATCAATTTTTAGCAACATTTGCATAGCTTTCCCAGTGAGAGATGCTGTTTGTTATAGGAAAGAGAAGTGCTTCTCTGGACCTGATAGCCATCAATTGATGTGAAAAACTGAAAACCAGGCTAACAGCAGCAAAGAGCAGTGAGCTCCCTCTGTGGACAAGGTGGTGGGTGGGAGAAGGCATCAAGAGCTGGCTTTTCACGTGGTTATTGCCTAGGAAAATTAGTCACATTCCCATTTCAGTATCTGACTTTGGCTGCTTGTTCAAGCTCTCCAGTTACAATACAGAGACATCAAGCCTTACCCTGAAGGCTTTGTATGAAGGATAAAAAAAGAAAGGAGGGAGAGAGGCAGATAGTGGGAGAGAAGACAGCAGAGAACTGGAAGTGCAGTGTGGCATGTAAGAAGAAACCAACAAAAAGAAACAAGAGTTAAAGAAAACTTAAAACCTGGAAACAAAGACCTGCAAAATAATAAAACGTCAATCAAAATATGCAGTAAACCCCCGAATAGCGGGATTTTTTAGTAACATAAAATTTCTTACCTTCTTTAATCATAGTAAATCTACAGTGTGGTACAGGAAGAGGTAATGTGATTTGGCACAGATTCTTAAAGTGAGACTTGGGAAAGATTGTGTCCTTCAGTAAAGGAAATAAAGGGGTTGCTAGTCTGTTGGATATTACTTCTTTATTTCATTTCTCAAAGAACTGGTGCTGACATATCACTTTTTCTGTATCATAACCTTTGAGCAATCTTCTATACTCTGCAAGATGCTATTTTACAGAAACATAGTCAACAACCCTAAATAAAGATATGTGATGGAAAATACCAACAAAAACCCCAAACCATAATAACATAACAACAACAACAACAACAACAACAAAGGAAAAAAACCAACCCAACCAACCAACCAAAAAACCAAAACCAAAACCAAAACCATCCAAAAAGAACCCAAACCAAACCCAAAACCAAAGCAAGCCCCAAATCTCCAAAATTAGTCTGAAAGTTTTGTGTTAGAGCTGGCTCCATATCCAGAGCACTTGCATTAAATATTTTCATATATTATTAAAAAGAAACCTAACACAGAAAACAGAAAATAAAATGCTATCCACTGCATATTTCACCAGAATTAGAATATTTTCCTCACATTTTCTGAAACCTTACAGGCATGAGAGACTCTGAACTTCTACTTTTGTCACAGCTCTGAAACTTAAGGCCTATTGTTTGAACAACTAATTTCTGCATATTATGTGTAAACACGTTTTCCCAAATGTCTTCAGTTTTTTGTAATTTCATCTTTTATAATTTAATTTCTGAGTTTTTTCAGCAGTCAACAAAATATGATTTGCATCACAACTCTTCTCTCAAATTCCTGAAAACAACCTTTTCCTTTAAAATATCAATTTATATGTAAATTATCGCACATCTTTCTATAGCCCTAAATATTTCTCCATGCAAACCTTTTCAGCACAGATGCTCAGTATATCTGAACCAACTAAGAGTGCATTGGTTTGATAATTCCAGGTTTTTTTCTTTCATCAAGATTTCCTGAGTGAGGGAAACCAGCAAAATTACCAAGGTAAAAAAAAAACCCACCCAACCAAAACACTCAATTTTTTTATTTAATGTAAACACTGCTGAAATATATGTACAGGAAGAAGTGAAATGGATACTAAGCCCTTAAAGTAGCTATTGATACTAGAATCCTGTGAAATAGGAAGCACAAAAGCATTCCACATCATATCCCATATCAAATGCTGGATGACAATCAAACTTGATAGTAAACCATCTAACAAAGTAACCCTGAAATGAGCTCCCATGGCAGTGCATTCAGAGATGCTCTCTTCTTTATGGTGAAGAAAAGTGCTGATTTCTTTGATTGCAACTGTTCAGACTCTACTTTCAAAGGATTTGAGAACTTACAGGGATAGAATTTGGAGTTGTGGTAAATCACTAAGAGTCCACTTCAAGACAAGATACAAGGTTAGAATCATATGTTTACTTAAAAATATAACCTTCAATAACAGTACAACATGTACAAAAGTACAAAATAATAAAGTACATTACAAGAAATGTAATAGAATTATAGAATAATTAAATCATAGATTCATAGAATGGCCTTGATTGGAAGGCACCTTAAAGATTAAAGACCATCTAGTTCCAACCCCTCCCCTGTGTTCAGGGACACCTTCCAATAGGCCAGGTTGCTCAGATCCCCATGCAGCCTTGATGCTTGATATAGACAAGAATTTATACGAGCTGCAAGAGTAACAACCATTTCTATTATATTACTGTTATGTGATCTAGCATTTTAAGTACATTAGTCTAATTGGTTCAGTCTTGGATGTCAATATGTTTGTCTGCCCTAGAGTATGCAATATTCAAATAACTTAAATATTCCTTCTTGATATGTGGTTGGCAATATTATAAAACATCTATAGCAACAAAAGGTAAAGGCACAGAGCAGCATTTATTCTTTTCAAGGTTCAAACCAACTGTTCTAAAAGAACATGATAACAGAAAGTGCTTGGCAGTGACCTTTTTCAGTCTGCCTCTTCATTTCATATTCATTTCCTTAAAATACATTTAAAGGGGTAAGAAGAGCAATGAAATGAACTTTGAAGAGGTAACCTACTTAAAAACAAAAGGAATTTGTTTTACCTGGAAGCATTTCTTTGTACTGTCGTCCTTACAAGGGGTTCTTCACTGTCAATGTGCAAAACAGTTTTAGCACCAAAGCTAGTTTGATCTACCTTCAAAAGTAACATTCAATGACCTCTACATTGAAATACCTAAGCAACCAGCGGAATGGCTCCAAGTGAACAGAGATTTTCATATACTCATCGGTAAAGTGGATGAGAGGGGAAAAAATTAATTTTAGTAATGTTTCCATATTACTAGTAACGTTTCCATGTTTATATGACCCCATCTTAAGAAATATACACTGTAAAGTCACAACTGACAGATATACTCAGGAAGAGTATTCACATTAAAGAATACTTGTTGAATGCTTATAATGGCAAAGCATTTCTGAAAGATAAGACAGGGTGCTAAGTACTGCTTTTTGGTTAGTGTGGTCAGGTCCCTCTCAACATAAATTATTTCTAGTATTTTATTTCAAAATAATGTCAGCAATTCAAGCTAAAATGTAATTACCTTTAAAATGTACCTATCAAGTATGAGCAGCTACTGTTTCTCATAAACAATGCAAAAAACCCAAACCCTTAAAGAAATTTCAAAATGCAGGCAAATTGCCATAATGGTGGATGTCGCTGCTGAGGCAGGATGGGAATGAGAAGACTCACTCAGAAGGCTGCTGAGAGTAAAACTCTGATTTATTCAAAATACACTGCTCTTTTATACAGAGCTTCGCGAAGACCAAGTCCATTGGTTCTGAAGTGAAAACAACCTACACCATTGGTGCAGAGTGCTTGACGCACAGTGATAGAACTTTAAACTATAAACAATGTGAGAACAAGAGAGATAAAGAATTATTTACATTCTTTCCCAGCTCTTTCCCAGGCTCTTTGCCTGGCTAGAAACTCTCAGTTTCTTTCTTTGACTGAATCGGAGACCCACAGGTGGACACTTCTGTTCTTCAGCCCTATGAAATATAGACTGCACTGAATAGAAGCTTTTTAAAGCCTGGGCCTCATGAAGGTTTGTGGAGAGATCCAAAATCCAGCTACTCACAGTGGGAGAAGTGACACCTCTGGTAAATTATATGCAAAACACATATCCCAATTACGTTACTCAGCAGCAGGTTAATCAATGACAAGCCCAATGGGCAGCATTCATCTGTCTTTTGAGACATCTGAGCCAAGGCCAGAAGATTGAGTACAAGAAATTTGGAGCTGAAGTGGGATTTCTGACACCATTAAACATTACATGAGAACCCCATAGTTAGGAAAATGTTTCCCACAGTAATGATGAAGAATGAAAGGAGGCTGAAATGTCAGTCCTTTCTTATACCTCAGCCTTCCTATACATAGATTCCCTCTCTGATTTCTCTGTACAACCAGTCCACTGGTATTGAAACACCAATATTCTCAGCACCTGAGCAACACAGAGCTGTACCTATGCATGCCAAAGTAGGTGCAGAAGGTAGGTTTTCCTAGGAAAGTGCTGCAGCTATCAACAGTTACAGCAGAAGTACCGTGATGTGAAGCAGAAATCACTGTGGCTTTTTAGGGGAACCACACCCCATAGGTTGCATTAGCGATGCTATACAATTAACCATTATCTGCAACTTTTGGTGATTTGGAGAAGTACCTATGTTTTGTGATTATGATTAGGTCTGTGTTGTTTTCAGGGTTGTGGAAGTGCAAAATTTGAAGGCCAGAAAGTAAGGTGTACATGATGGAAGCTCTATTTCTCCAAGAACAGGGCAGCAAAATCATGTAAAACCTCAGAATCACAATGTCAAATGCACATGCTTAAATGCTCTCAATTTCTTTTACTGGATCTTGGTTTAAGAAAACCCTGAACCACCTTCCAAGATGTTGTATCTGGGAGTTGTGACTCTTCATATCTTTTATAAGTGGGCATAGGGCGCTATAATGCACTTCTACCAGTGGGTTGGTGTCTTCAAGGGAAAATCACTTTGTTTTGCTCTCCTTATTTTATATGACACCATCAACTTTAAAAAGAACTCATATGAAAAAGGACTAGTTTAAAAGACTACTGTGAAATTTCAAAAGGCATAAACTGTTCTTCATAAGTGTAAATATTTTAATCAAAATTTTGGAGCTTCTTAGGCTTCTGAGAACCTCTTGACATGCAGTATAGTCACCGGAAATCTCAACAGAGGAGTACAGTTTGTATTTCAAAAGCCTGCTGCCAAATTCCAGCATATTTTTCTTGTCTTTTGGAATGGCTATAGACACATTTTGCCTGTTTCTCTGTATTCCTGAAATATCACTTTCATCATGGAAGTTAAGACAATTTTTTTGTATAAAATTAAGATCAAGTGACTTCTACATTTAAAGATATAGTCCATATAATTTCATACCTCTATTACCAGGTCTGTCTAAATTCTGGAATTCTCATGTGAATGTAAAGATTGAAATTAATACTTTGGTTTACATGAAGTCTTGTATTACAGATGAGTCATTTTCATATGATCTGTTATTTATAAGTATGTAAGTGCTTATTATATAAGCACCTTCCTTAGCAATGTACAACAGCGGGAAGCTGATTTGTTGAAATGAAAATATTTTACCTGGACTTAGTCCAAATGGCTCAGAGGCATATCAGAGCCAGAGAAGACACACATTTCAGAAGTTAACCAGGACGAAAGCAACACTATGTTTCTGCACAATGAGTAGTTTTGAAGTGCTACTCATGAGCAACAAGCACATGTGAGATTCCCTGCTGCATAAACTTTTACCAGGTAACAGTTGATTGGTAGCTGCAAACTAATTTCTAGCTATGATTCAGAGTAAAAAAAAAAAATAAATGCAAATACTATACAAGCTTTAAACTCCCTACAAAGAAATATTTCTGTACTTTTGTCCTTTATGCTACATATAATTACTATATATACAGAGGGATGGAAAAGAATTATTTAATTTTAAATTCAATATTTGTGCAATAAGGAAGAGTAGCAACTGGACATATATGGATCTGGAAACAAAAAAGCAATTAACAGTAAATGCAAACAAGAAGCAAGGCTCTGTAAGAACCTTCCATCAGAACTGGGAGTGGTAAAGGGATAGGATAATCCTGCTAGCAGCTGATTCCTGGGGGTTGGAGACTGTATTTCAGATCACAGGTTCCAAGCATCTTAGAATGTGGCCATGAGAAAAAAAAGATTAATTCCCTAGTAAATAGAATAGATCAGATTATTTCAACTGGAAGGGACATACAATGATCATCTAGTCCAAATGCAACGTTTGCACAGCTGCAAGAAGCATCTTCCTTTTAATTCAGTGGAAAATTTCACTCACAGAATGGACAGCATTTTGAGGAACTACCCAAAATTTGAACTTTGCTATGAACATCAGTATAGGCACAGCATGATTAAACAAAAAGAAAAAGCAACACTAAAATAAATTTTAGTTCTGCCTTCTAGATAAAATAAAGATTTTGTTTTTCCTTATCTTGGGACTGCTTACTTACTACTCCTCAAAACTGACTTTATCTTCCTCATAGAATTTATTTCCTGTTCTTTTCAATTATTAGTCATTTAGAGCACTCAGTTTAGTTCTGAACTAAATGACACTGGCTTATTTTCACCTTAATATTATACTTTGCACCTCATATGTGATAGTTAACCCACGACAACAACCAACTTTTGACAGTGAAGCCTTAAATTATATTTACAGTCTCTTCTAGAGAGAAACTAATTAACAGACTAGCCCTAAAACTGTCCTCTTCAACAAAAACAGAGTGTACATGCATAAAAATGTACTGTCTCAATAATCACCTGATTTTACAGAACAGAAAAGAGTTTTCTCACAAAGGAAATGCCTACAATATTCAGTTTTAGTCCTATTTTTTCCTTTTCTCTACTTTTGCAGAAATTCTTGAAGTCTAGTTTCCTATGATGAAAAGTGAAGACTAAAAAATATTGAAAACATGTAATTTTGTCAAAACTCTCATCTTAAGTCAGCAATGAAAATGACAGACTGTTTTCCCAAAATTTAAACAGCAAAAGAGCTGGATCTGAACAGTTGCATTAAAATTGGTTATTTGCAACATGAAGACCAAAAAGCTTCCTGCCTTCCTATAAGCTTTCATGGGATGGAATCCCTTGGAGAGGATACTATTCACAAACTAGAAAACTAAAATACTGATATTTTGAATGGAATGTAGATGCCTCTCTTGAAAAATGAAGCATTTATGCAAAATTTTGCTTTCTGCCTTGACATCTATTTTTGTTTAATTCTTCTCTACATCCTGATCAAAACCTTTATGTACAGGACCTTGTGTCAATGACACACAGACTATGAAAGCAAAATAACTGGAAGGAGCCCGACTTTTCAGTGAGAAGGTTGCCTTTTTAATTTCTTCCTCAATCATTGCCCAAGAAATCTTATAACCAAGTAATTACTGATTTTCCAGGCAATTTTTATTTTAATACTATATTTTCACCATCTCAACTTTCAGGCCAAATAATAAAAGATACTGAAAATTATGTAATTTTCTAATATTTGAAGTCCTGCTTTAACTGTTCCTTTCAAGTCAAAGGTCACCTCCAAAAGATGGGTCTGAAAGTAAATTCTGAAAGCTTTCTCTCAGTTGTTTCAAACTGAAATCTGAGAAGTGAAAAACAAAAGACTTTGTGGGTAGCTTCAATGTGAAAAATTTACTGTGTATGCAGGTCAGAAAATCAATGCAGGCCACAATTTACTGCTGTTAACTTTCAGTCATTTAACTGTTTTGTGTTCAGATTGAACATTCATTAGGGATGGTTCACTGAATATAAAGATTCCTGTAAACCAATGGAAAAATGAATCTATTCTTTAAGCAATTTATATTCTTACTAGTTGTCTATTCATTTACAGAAGCCTGTTCATTTACAGGTGGAATACAGTCAGATATGAACAATGTTGTAATAATACTTTAACTTCTCCTTCAAGTGTCACCTTAGCCTCATCTTGAAGGGCAGATAAATACTTACTGCCTTTTCAGGACCATGTTTCAAATTTGTTTTTTATCCTGTAAACCTTAATGATGCTATAACCAACAATTTACAAACACTTCTTTATCCTCTGAATCCTACAAAGCCCCCAGCTTTTACAAGAATATACTGTCCTTAAAAAAAAAAGGAGTAATTCAGATACTCAGATAACCAGATTTTCAGTGAGGGTCTCTACTCACCTCATCATTTCTGTATTCCTAGGGTGAGAACAACTGAAATGCTTCCACTGACCTACCACATTAAGCCACGTGCTTTTGTGAGTATAGGCAGCTGCTCCCCTTTCACTCCCTTCTCCCACTCTTCTTTAAAGAGAAGCTTTTAACACCACAAATCGCCCAGGGAGAAAGCACTGTGGTTTTTGATCATTCATCGTTCTTACACGATCCTCTGCAGATACCCACTGCACCTCCTCTCTCAGAGGTCTCTGTAAGCACTATTCCTGTATAACCTCTGTAAGCACTATTCCTGTATAACCTCACATCAACCAGTGTGCCAGCCTGGTTCTGTCACCAAGCCCAGTGCTTTTCTTTATTAAGTGAAGTCAGGAAAAAAAACTTAGACCCATGGCTTTCTTGTACAGAATAACAATTTACTGTGTTGGTGATATTCAGCCACTGGCATACAAAATCTAAGGATTTAGGTTCTTTCTGTTTATTTTTTTATTTTTCTGGGTCAGTGTTTCTGTTAAGAATGCCTCAGATTAGGAAAGCATTTGTCTTTCTTTGAAGCTGGTCAGTGCAGCTCCTGCAGGTATTGCAACTCAAGAAAACAAATTACAGTCTCAGACATATGTTGTCTCCAATTAACTTAAAAATAATATAGGTAGGAAACAAGGGGAGACAACAACAACAAAACCCTCATGCACAGCTACTGAGCTTGTCTTTTTCCACAGCTATACCCTGTTTCTGTGAAGGCTGCAGTTTAGTTAGAAACTTAACTGCAATTTGTAATGTGTGAAAGAGAAGGATTTTAATCCTTCTTTCAGTGAAAATAGAACCTCAACTCCAGAGTTGTGACCTGGCTTCTATAATCCTTTGAATTTATATACTTCTACTTTACTGAAAAGAAAATATTTCTCTTCAGGGGAAAAAAAAATCCTGAAAAAAATCCTTAACTTGAAATGTAAGAAAGTGTGGTAATAGAATTTGAAATAAATACAGAGGTTTTAGAAAAAGAAAGAATCCAAACTTTTATGGTATCTTTTACTAATATTAATCTAAAAAATGCTAAAGAAGAGACAAAATGCAGTTTATACATAGAATGAAGTGGGCCTTCAGTGGGGGAGTCTTCATTGTGACTGGTGTCTGATTGTGTTTTTGTGTTGCTGAAGCACCTTTGTTGTGACCATTTATTTAGAAAGTAATTAAAAATACACTTACAGGATTAGGTGAGTTGGCTATCTGTCCTGAAACCATTCACTCATTCACTCACGTTGGGTTAATATTCCAAATTGATATGGATGCCCACCCAGTCCATTACAGTAAAATACAGCTTTCTTGATGGGAGATGCAGCTGGTGTGTGATAGATTTCATTCTCCTTCAGTTTGCAAAGGCAAAGAGCTTATTTTAAATTCTTTTCAGCTGAAATCTTTTGTTAGAAATGGCTAGGATCAGCCTCCTAAATCTCCAGTTATAACTCAAAATAACTAGTTTGACTTAGCACCAAATAGGATCAAAGCACTCTTAAGTTATGTAGATGAGATTTATCTCATCTACGTATAGATCACTGTAGACATCTACAACGAATTTTGTTTTCCAGGCCTCCTTTTTTTTTTTTTTTTGTGTGTGTTAGTGAGAACTAGGAACTTTTATAGAGCTATTAAAGTACTTTGTGCCGGATCTGTACCTAAGAAAGGAGGAGAATGGTACTCTAGAAGTATCTATTATTTTTCTGTAAAGGAACCTTGAATGACTACTTCAGATACTGCCAACACATTAGGGGTGTCTACATGGATGAGAGATCTCTTTCCGTGGATTTCTGTTGAAAGAGAAAAGAGAGCTTTTGAAATTTCCTCCTACACTTTCCTGAGTGAATGAGTATTTACAGTACCTTTCACAGTAAAGTCAAGCAGGTTAATTTGAACAACTGATTTCAGAAGCTGTTCTCACTTCGCCAGCAGTTTACTACTACCACTCTCCAGCTGACACTGGGGACTGGAAATTTCTGTTACTGACTCTGGAACTGATTTCTCATCTTCTACCTTTCCCCTTTGTGCACTTGTCTTCAGTCTTAGCATGCACTTCACTGTTATACCAGAGAACACAAAATCTTAGTGTAACTCAGAAACATCTATAATTGTATGGATACAATCTTCTAAGCCTTTTTTATTTGGAAGAAAATGTCTAGAACCAAATAAAGATGGTAGTGTTCATTCTTCTATATCATTACATTCTCTTTTATTACTACAGCATCACATCTACCTGTTAAATTAGACCTGAACAAAGAGTAAAATTAATTATAAAATAAATATGAAATGGAGAAATGTTGTTCTCATAAATGTTTTTTTAGTGATTTCTCTTTAAATTTCTGGTTCTGAGTCTGCATTTATGACTAGACTTGTACTAAATATGTAGAGACAGAATGTAGTTTAAAATCACATGCAAGCAGACATGCCAATATAATACTATATTGGCAGCTTGGGAATCAAAGAGAATCTTGGGTAATGATCACTTAGTGCTACTTTTTGTTTAGAAATGCATCTCTTGATTCAATGAGGGGAAACAGACAAAATGTCATAAATCTCTATGTTAGTTTTATTTGGCTTATTTATTTTTTTATGCAGCCTTCAAGTTGATTTATAACATCACATTCAAATAACTTGGTGGTGGCAGTCTTTGTTGCAAAACAAATGGATCAAATTAACTATCCTGTGTACTACAACTCTGGACAACACAGTGCCAAGCAGTACATAGGTGGGTTCAGCACTTTAAAAATGTTTTGTATACACCTTAATGCTTACTTCTGCCACTGATTGATTAGACTATAGTTATCATGTAAGAAGATTGACTCCATTACAAGGAAAAATTAGGAAAAAAACCCACAGCTATCAAGTACTTGGACGTCTATTAATACCATCTGAGAAACACTCACTATAAATGAGAGCCTGAAATGAGGGACAAAGGTGAATTTTTTTCAATGCTAGTAATTAATTCTTGCTTTGCATAGGGTAATTGAGGGCAATCACACAATATTGCATGTCATTTCATTATTGGGCCATCAGATGGACTTCTACTTGCATATCCTGGTAAATGTGTTAAATACCTTGGCTGCTGTACCCATGTTGAAAATAAAAGCCCCCTTAACCTTCCTGTCAGTCCCATCTTCTCTTTAAATGTTGGCATTTACATTTCACCTTTTTTTTTTTGTTAGAATTAGAAAGAAATAAAGAAAGAAATGCAAAACCCCATGTTTTCCTTTGCTTTAATATGAAAAAAAGTGTCAGAATAACTAAAATAAAAACATTCTGCAACAGTCCTAAATATGAACTTATATTGCAATGAAATTCCATGCCTGGGATGATCATGCTGTTGTGGTCAATGCTGTCATAACCCTTAGCTTCCTTTTCCTATGTCTGTGCAAATCCCTTACCCATCTGCCCAGCACTCAAAAGTAGGCGGTGACAAATAAGAAAGGCAGCTGCAGAAAAATATCAGTTCTGTCTTGAAAATCAGCAACCAGATTGCTCATTTCTTCATTCATTCTATGAACCCTCCTACAACATAAAGTACAATTCTGTTGATATTTTAAGTCACTTGTTCTGAAAAGTTCGGCATATGCATTTTTAAACATCTTTCTGTTAGTGATCCACTCAGTTGTGATACTTTCAAGGCCACCATGTTAGTTGACTGAATATACATAGATATTTCTTCAGTGTAATTTGTGAGGCATGAAGGTATGCCTGCTTCAGAATTTTAACACAAGTCTTATGCTCAGTTTGACTGAGAGTACCTTCAGTTAAGTAGTAAAAATTATTTCAGTTACTATAATTATACAAGTATGGGTCTTCAAAATTCATTATTATACAATGGCATCAGATTCACCAGTGGCACCCACCTTTCAGGAGTTTAAATGAAGAACATAAGTCCTGTAGAGTTCTTGTACAATATGGAGTTTTTGCAATCTGCTGAAATATAAGATCTGAATCTCTAGAAGTGCATCTCTTTCTCCTTATTAACTTTGTGGGGTCCTAGGGAAAAGGTTTTCTGACTTCCATATTCTGGAAAGATGCCTAAATTAGAATTATCCTTGGCTCCAGTGCATCAGTGAAGATAACAAGGATTCCTATGAGTAAAGTCCTTCTGAAAGAAATACAACATACATCTAGTGCTTTGAAAAGTTTCCATAGTGTTTACAATTAGTGTGTGAGTACAAGTGCTGTTCTCTTTGTGATCATGCCAGACAACAAATGGTGATCAGAGAATCATAGTTGATATAATAGATAATGAACAACAAGATGTGGATAAAGTAGGACCTTCTTTACCACTGTAATACAAGAATTTTTGTTACAATATTTTCAAATAAAGTGAACAGTATTTGCATCCATGCTCTCTTCGTGTCACGCAGACAAAATACGCAGCCTTGATCACTTGAGATCATAGAGTCACAAAATATCCTGAATTGGAAAAAAACCACTAGGATCATCAGAAGCCAACTCCTAGCCCTGCACAAGACATCCTCAAGAATCATACCATGTGAGTTGTCCAAACAATGCTTGATTTTTCAGGCTTGGTACCAGGACTGCTTCCTGCTGATCCTGTGCACAAACATTACTTAATATGTAACCTAAATCTTCCCTGACACAGCTTCATGATATTGCCTTGGGTCCTCTACCACTGGTCACCAGGAGGAAGACATCAGCTCCTGTCCCTCCGCTTCCCCTTGTGAGGATATTGAAGAACACAATATGGTTTTCCCTCAGTCTGTACTGTCTCCAGGCTGAACAAGCCAAGTGACCTCAGACATTCCTCATAAGGCTTCCTTTGGACTGTTCACCATCCTCATAGATCCTCTTTTGGATGCTCTCTAATAACTTTATATATTTTTTTATATTGTGGTGTCCAAAACTGCACCGAGGACCGAGGGTGCATGAGCACAGAGTAGACCAGGACATGCAGAGATCTGCATGTTTGTGAAAGCAGCAGGTAAATTCATACTTAGGAAAGAAGGTAAAAAACTTGCCCCAGTGAAAGCCATGATCACAATAGTCTGTTACCACCTGACACACTAGCTCCTGATCTGGGACCTTCCCTTACCTGCAGCAACATACTTCGAACATATCTTTTGCAGTAGGCAGCAAAATCCTTCTCACTGCGCAGTCCACATCAGCCAAGTGGCTGATGCCTTCAGTTTGGTCAAGAATAGGTAAAAGAAAATTTCATCAAAACCAGTCACAAGGAAAGCCCACCATGAGATGGATATTTTTGTATATATTGCACCTTTGCTAAAAATATATCCTTTTTCTTGCTGAAAATGTCAGCTTTACAGATCACATTAATTATATCCCTATTCTCAATGGGTTTGAATGGCTTAATTACATATCAAGCCATCCAAAATTGCAGATTACATTCTGATTTCATTTTGCATATACAGCTGCATATTTACCTGCTGCTCATGTGATACTGTGTATTTTACTACACAGAATACAGTTTGATACAGTATTAGCAAAACAGCAGGGTAGAGGTACTAATATATTTGGCTTAATATCTGATGACAAAAAAAATTTAAAAATCTAAGAAACAATCAATCAGAGCACTCCAAACTACCTTATTCGTGTATTCTTTTCATGTCCTACAGAGAGTTTTAGAATCCAAAAAATGCACAAATCAGAACAGAAAATGAGCTCACTGTTTTTAATATTAGCAGCAGGACATTTATTTCATTTTCAGTTAAAACAACATTCATTTTTTTATATAATATTACTTTTGTTTTTGTTATTATCTAGATTCATGTAAATAATTTCATTATTCAAATTAAAACAACAAAAAAAATATTTTAGCAAATTTCCCAAAAGGGAATTATTTGGCAAAATGATTAACATATCTTACATATCATACATTACATATCTTGACAATTTCAGTAATAAGAAAGGGAAGTGAATTAGTTTCATTTTCAGCACTAATCTCTTCTATTTGCTTAAAAAAATTCACAGTTTTGAAGATGTCAGGGAAGATTAACCCACACCATTTATCAAAATTACCAGAGAGGAACATTTCCTTGCTATAACTGACTTATTATTTTTTTTTCCATGTAATGAAGGCTGTTCTCCTCAGGCCTTACTAAAACTTTTACACTGTTTTTCTCGAATTTCCAAATAGAAAATTATATCCTCTGTTCTCCAATACAATTTTTAGGATCCTTCATTCCCATCAGATGAATTTTCATGTGCTCCAACAATACACTCTCATATAATACTAATCTCTCTTTTTCCCACGCAGTAATGCCATGGATTTCAAAAGAAACTGCACTTTTTAAAACAGAAAAATGAATTAAACACTACATGTTTTTCTAGAAAAGAAAAGATTGCTAAAATTGCTATTTCTAAAACATGACCATAATATGCATTTATTTGTTAAATGGCATTATGTTCTTCCTTAGTTATGCTGACCAAGAAATGTCAATTGTTTGAATGTATAAAATAAGAAAAGCATCCCTTGATCTCTCAGACTTTGAGACTGTAAAGTCTTAAAAAATCATAATACCCCTAGTACACTAACTTCCTGGGATAGACTTGTTAATACACTGCTTGAAAGATTCTTTTAATTTACTTTTAAACTTAAATCTGTCATGAGTGAAAGACAGGGGAGCAGGGGTAAGACTATTTGATTCAAATGTGTTTTATATCACTGGGATTTTTCTGATACACTGGGGAGGTGTGTGTCTACAAGAAGAATGCAAACAACTTTCAAAGCATCATTGTCCCTGGTATGCCTCTCTTTTGTAAATTATACACGAAATCGATACTGAAAGTCAGGCTGTCAAAATTGCCTAGTAGTAGCATACAAGTGACTCTAAATTAATCACAGATTTTCGATCATCCCATCACTGGAGCAGCATCAGTAGGGAATAACCAAATAGTTTGGCTTGTCATCAGTTCTGAGAAATGAAAAACTGGAAAACACACCTATCAAACGGACCTTGAATATAAATCCTTTCTGAGGACCTGCACATTATTCTCAGCCTGACAAGCCCACCTTGGCTGAGGGATTTATAGAGTGTCTGCTTGCAGCAGAGGAAACAGAGCGTAATTACCTGGATTGAGTATTGCTCTAAAATAGCACAACGGAGGATAACATTTATGAATCACAATTATCATGAACCCTTCCACACAGGTGGATCATGGAGCTGCTGTTCATCAGTGCCACAAAATAAAGGAACAAAATGAGCCACAGAGTATTGCAGGCCCTCTCCCCAGACTGAGAGAAACAAGAATAAATTACCAGAATTTCAGTTGATACCTAGACCCTAAACTACATCATTAATTGAATATGAGCATTAGCCACATGTTAATGTTGATTTTTAAAAAAAAATTGCTTAGGTTGCTTAGGAGAAAAGGGACAGTACCTTTTACCAAACATTCACTTCCCTAATGTCCACGTAACTTTTCAGAGAAACACATGCATATTGATATGTCTGCATATATATCTGCACACAAATACGTACATATGCACATTTCATATACATGTACATATTTGTGTGCAGATATATATGCATACACATTGCAATTTCTTAATTACTAAATGGCCATTTAATAATTAAGAAATTGCAATTCAGTCATCATAAATGGAATTAATGAATTAATTAAATAATTAAAATCCTCCTTGTAGTGTTCTTTGAGATCACATGGGAGAGACTTATCAGATATCTTTTTCTAGTTTCCTTGCATAGGAAGCAGCAACAAAAATAGCCTAGGAGGAAATAAATATGTGCCCTTCAGCAATAGCCAGAGGAAAAATGGTACTGTCAGCAACTCAATCTGTCATTTGCCAGAGGCGTGGTGTCTCTCTCACATAATAAGTAATAAGTAATGATATTACTGCAAAGATTGCATATACTTCTTCATTTGTGACAGTCAAAAGAGCTATCATCTGTCCCTCGCTCCACACAAATGATCTAAGGAAAAGCTTCACATCCTCCTTCTTGTTCTTTGTAAGTAATAATTTCATTCATAGAGAGGCAATGAATGTCACAAGAAAGAGATTATTTTCAGGAAACTTCAATAAAAAAGATGATTAGACAGTGTATGACAGGGCATAGCTGAACTTGAATAAACAGATGCACAAGTAGTCTAATAAACTGATTGCACAGCTTCTGTTAGTTACATATACTAAAATATCAGCATTTAATGAGGAAAGAAAAATAAACCAGTTGCTGTTCTTAAGTCTTGTTGTCACAACACCTAAGAATACCAGAGGGAGCAAGATTAAAAGGTCCTAAAGAGATCAGAAGACTACCCTAAAAAAGAAATGGCAGGGACCAACAGGGGTTGATTACTCAAGCTGGGTCTCTTTTATTTAGCAATGTAGATGTCTTTGATAGTGAATGTTATGTCTAGATTCAACATCAGTATGCTGTACTGTGAAAAAGTAAATTCTTTTCCATTTATGTAAATCTGTATATTTCCCAAACAAAACAAAAAATTAACTGTATTTCAGTCAAAATTTAATTAGAAAATTACCATTAGCCATAGACAAAAAATATGCAAAATAAAATGAAATTGTTTTTAAAGAAATGGGCTCAACTTATTCTTTTTTTAAACAGCAATAATTTTCATTTACATGGAGAGAAATACTTATAAAACCAAAGGAAAAATCACTTTAAAAAATTTAATTTTACTTAAAAAATTTTCTCTTCATTTTTTTTGAAGTTGAGAGAGAGGGCTCACTCTTTTAACCAGAATAAAAGCATTATACTATATAACCCACCATGACATCTAACACTATTAACTACATAGAAGTCTTCATTTTCCTATTTATAGGGCCAAAGTTCTTAAGAATAAGAATCACATCTCCCAGTACAACCTGGGATGTTCTTCCAGCCATTACTTTTCAGCAGCAGTGTCACTTCCAGAACCATAACGCGCTCCCCTTGAAAGCAGCAGTAGGAGCTTTAGCTCTCAGGATTAACAGTTGCTCCTCATTATCCCCATATTGAGCTGCACTAATGAGTCACTGTTTGGGCTAGCCTGAGCCATCTTCCACAGTGACTTAAGTAAATACATCTGGTTTGCCCTGAAACAGAGTGGGAGGACTCCCACAAGCTGTTATTGGGCATCAGCTGCGGGGACGGTAATGATTACCTTGAGAAACCGCAATAAACAGCTGTGAAAAGTAAATTCAAACTGTTCTAGTTGATCTTGTTTGTTTCTGCAGTAACTTAATCATCATCATCCTAAATACAGATGAGTTCTTAGGATTTCATTCATCCAAAGACTGGGGAGGCTGGCCTGACCTTTCTTAGTTTATAGAACACAATGAGTTCACAGTTAATTGCTTCAGGGGGAAAATAGCAAAAGATTAGTTTTATGATGGAGACTTAATAGATTTAACATGGCCAGGTTTCTAACTTTCATCTTCTAGCATATTTTTTTCTTTACCTTAATAGTGGGCAACTATAAAAGTAAATTCTTGCTTTTTAAAGTAATGGAAGATGTGAAGCTGCAATAGGAACAAGTTGCTGGAAGTCCATGGAGAAGATTTTGGAAAGGAACACGAATTCCTTAATTCATACCCTAGAGAAATCCCAAACCTCAAAGTTTGAAGACCTTATTTGTTAAAAGCACAGAGAAACAACAACACAGCAAGGAGGAAGGAACAAGTTGTGAAACTTTAACAAGATCTCCAAGGAAGCTTAGACAAAAAGGTAAGAATCGATGTTGCTAAGACTTAAAAAAAATATCAGAAGTAAAGTTTCATTTTTATGATCAGCATCTGAACCCTGGATAACCTGGCCAGATTCTTGAGTCCTCAACAAAATACCTTTCTTTAATTGCACAGGTTTAAAAAGACTAACTTTTTTTTAGACATTCTATTAATAAGAATTTAGAAAAACTGAAGTAGAGCAGAACATTATATACATTGAAATAACTGAATTCTGTATAGCTCTTTATGTTCTTTTATTGTTACTGCAGTAGTTGAATTTTTTTAGTTATCTGTTCCTACTATGATTATCTATTACTTTATGAAGATTATAAGGCTTTCACATACAAGATACATGAATCCACCATACTCCCTGTATGTTATGCATCCTTGCTGAGTTGAAAGAGTTAATCCAGAAGGTTTAGCCATTTCATCATTTCACTGAAAGGAATCTTTTAATTCTTTAAAATAACTTTAAAAAATTAAATGTGTGTGTAAGGTCTGAGAATAAAACCTTTCCTCCTTCCCACAATCCTCCCCAAACCAAACCTCTCAGTGTCTGTTAATTTGTTAGCATTAGTACAGCTAGAAGGACCAAGATGTTTAAATGAGGGACACCAAAAGCAAAAATATATATTTCTTGTAATAGTATTTTACATACATCTAAGCACTTGGCGTTTGCCTGGAAATATAAAGATTAATGCATTCAGAACAAAACTTACAAAAAAGTAAGAAAATCATATTGCCCTATTACTGTAGAATTCACTAAATATTTTGTAACTAAATACCTTTGTGCTTAGCTGGAAAATCACATAAAAAATGAAAAATCTATTTGTACTGAGAATTTAATTAATTTTTAATCAAGAAAAAATATACTTCATGTTGCAAGTAAGATCTAATTAAAAAATTAACTCTAAATTTCTGTTAATAAAAATGAAAGAAATTTAAAATAAAAATGATGTTGGAATAAAGATTGAATACAATTCAAAGCAAAAATGTTCAGTTCAGGACCAGTCCCCAATTCAAGTCAATTTAATGGTGTATTATCTATAAAGAAGAGAACTAAGTCAAATCTATTCTGTCATGCATGCTTAGGATGAATGATAATTAATTTTAAAAAATAGTTTTATTTAGTTTTATTTTGTTTGGTAAGATGCTTTTCCTGAAACTGTTTATAGAAAATCCTATTTACTCAGACAGGAAGGAAGGTTTAGAAAAATTTTGACTACATATCCATCCAAATTCCCATAGGTACAAGGAAGACTTCTGGATGCATTCAAATTTTAGATGAGTAGAAGGTAGTTAAACTGTTTCTTTACTCAATCTCTCCCATTTTTCTTCTTGCTTTTAGATCTGTAAGGAAGTCCCACTAGCTTATGAAGAGTTAAAATGAATTTTAACATAAGGCAATCAATACAATGCGTCCTGGTCTGCTCAGGCTGAAGGACAGTGGCTCCGATTTCCACAGTCTCGCTAGGATTTTCAGATAGACAAATGGATCTGCCACTCTCTGTGATGGTGTGTAGCCTCATCCTTGGGATTCAGCAATAAATGTTAAAAATACATATTTTCCCTTCTTAGTCACCTCTGGCTGCTTACAGCACCTGAGGAAATGTAACAGGAGCCCAAAACAGTAATGCCCATACCTGCAAATGGATTTCCTCATGTAAGACTGGAACATGGGGAGTATGAGAAACAACACTTGGGAGACTTTTCCTCTTGCATTTATTTGCTTCTTGAGAATTGGCTGAATCAATATTGCTTACTGCACTGTCAAAATGTGTATCCTCATGCACATTAGAAATTCTCAGAATACTGGATTTCTTGATTTATATGTAATTTAAAAAACTTGAAATGATGGCATTTAAATGCAGAAAGATGCAACAGTAAAGAAAATACATTATTGGAGCTATAACAAGTTTTGTATATTTTTCTTTAAAGATTGTCTTAAAGGCAGCCTATTTTTAGGCAACTCTCTTAGCAGTTTTTAAGCCAGGAAAATCATGTTTCTCTTTCCAGTATTAGACCTCTGCCTTCTAAACAGAACAAATAAATTTTTTTCTCCATACGTTAGATCTTAATCAACCCAATATTTTAGACTGTTATTTAGAAAACACTTTTCAGCTACTCTGTAAGGAAAGCAGAGGAATGAAGTTTTCTTTCCCTGCATGGTCTTGCATTGATGACTGTAGAAGACTTCTATCCTTTCTCATTTCACCTCTCCCTGTGCCAATTTTTTTGTGACTCAGAGAAATTCTAGATGACATTGCTAAGCTCAACTACCCAGTCAATGTCCTAAGTGGGTGAAAGATTAATTATTCCCACTGAGATCAACTATGTCAGGATATCAAAGGCCAATTACAGACAAAAGCTATCATGGAGCGGTCACTTCCAACCTCCTGCCAACACCAATACCAAATGCAAAGGAAATCAGCTTCCTGCTGAACTGAATAAGCTCTAGTTTTAGTACATCCCATGTAGCCAGCATGCTGGTATCACTTTTATTCATTTCTACAGCTGAAGAATATGCTTTGCTGAGCTGCATGACTCATCTTGCAACGTGCAGTGCCCAGGGCAGTGGCACTGCTGGGTGGGAGGGGAGCAGACGGCACATCAAATGCATCTCTGCTATGCAACACGAGCAGAGGTTGTTGACTAATTGTGACTTAAAAAAAACCCTCTTTTGCACACTGCTTGTTGACACCTGGTATTATGACATTTAATGTATAGTCATTATTCAGGGAAGCAGCTCAGCTGGGATCCAGAGTCTGAATAACCCACTTAGTGGATTACCCTGAGCTTTAGCTCCCAAAATTCAAGTTCTTTCATATTTTGTTGCATGAGAGCAGAGCAAAAATCTTGACCAATGGGTGTCAGCAAAAATGCCTCAGTCTGTTAAGAAAGGAGGGAGGAGAAATAAAGTTGGGGGCATATTATGTGGCAGCATTCCTTATTAGAGCAGTCATGGCTGAAGGTTGGACAGACATTGCACAGGAATCCTGATTAAATGGACTAATTTTGAACAGTGTCAAATTAAGCTGAACTTCATTTTTTGCTATCTCAGGTGTCATACAGTACTATCTCCATATAAGGTAACCTCTCTGCTTCAGTCCTACTGCCATCACTGCTTTGATGACTGCAGGATGTGCCATTTCCAGTCATCAATATGATCTGAATAATACCAATGCTTCTGTTGCCTCTGCCTGGCTCAAGTCCAGTTTTGTTTTCCCATTCAGAGACGCTCCATTTGATTAAGTTATTGGATCTGGATCTGTCTTATCTATGTCTATCTCTTTTTGAAGAACTGCACTGGATAAACATATTAAGGATAAATTCAGTAGGCGGGAGAAATATTTGGGACATTGATGATTCTGACTCAAAAAATACCTGATTAGGCACATGAAGTGAAACAGTTCTAGCAGGAAAACCTGGAGAAATGGATCCAGAATAATGAATAACCTGTTTATCACGGCATTGTCTTCTCACATTGGAGACCACAATCCTACACATGAAATCCAGTTTCTCTCTCACTACTGGTTTTGACCAGAGACCGGAACTCCACCATGGAGCTGAGAAGGCTTTGCCAGCAAAAGCCTTTTTATAATGGCACAAACCAATAATGAGTTTTTGTTATGATTGATTTGGTTTCCCAGCTAAAATAAACAAACAAAACTTTGTCATGAAGCTCCTTCTAATATGCACAAACCAATTCCTGGATCAATTCTATCTCAAATATTGAGACTAGATATAAGGTAATGTATTAATGTTTACTGCGTTTATTTGAGCTTTAATTCACAACTTTCTGTAGTACTTTTGAAAGGTACATTGCCCAGTCATGCTGTAACATTTCCTAATACCTGTGTCACTGCAAGTATCTATCTTAGCAATAATTCTCACAGTCCTTGATGAGTTTGGGAATAATTTGTCTTCCTATTCTGGGTCCAGAGAAGAGAGAGAAAATATTCTAAAATTCCTTTTCAAACCTGACCAGTTCTTTTTCACATCAAGACTTGGAATGCAAAACCTACTTGATTAAGGATTCTTCAGCAGTGCAAGTCACTCACTGAATAAAAATTAGCTGAAGAAAACTCAGCTTCTGTACAGATTAACCTTAAAATACCACTAGTAAAGTGTAGTTTCAAGATGCAAATGCTGTATTGTAATGGCCAATCACAAGATCTTGCACAGCTGCAGACTCTCTCTTTTGCAACTAATGTGGGGTTTGTTGAACATGAAATCTGTGACCTTACAACCTTGACTTTCTCAAAGAGTGCCCAAGTGAGATTTTTAATATATGTCTAATAGAATGTAAGATGACTGCAGAGTAAATTAGCAATAGTCAATTTTTTATACTTATCATAATGTACAATAATTTGCCCAAGAATCACATAAGATTTACACTCAAGCCCTGTGGAAGAGCTTGTAAACAAGGAATCCATTGATTTGCAAATATTTACAAGTATCAGTGTGATGGGACTAGGTAAACAAATAAAAACCAAACAGAATTATGTCCATTGGCAACTGGACTGCTAGATTGTAAGAAGCAGGCATGTGCATTTTAGGGAAGAACCTTTTGATTGGAACTAATTACTAGAAATAGTGCCTCTATTACAATATTGCTGTGGTGAATTTCTATCAGATATATAATGGAAACCCTCATGTCAATTCAGAGAATAATTAGACAAGCTCCCTATTGATAGACACAGCAGTGACTCAAAAACAAGTCAGGAAAGAGAATTACTGTTATTCCTCCACAAGAACAAACACCAAGCCTGCTGCTATGAGTAGACTCATGTATGCCAATTGTAGCTTTGAACGTCACAATTTCATTCACTGCATAAGGTTCTACAGAGTCACACAATACAGAAAAATTCAATTTCAAGAAGTGTAAGTGTTTCAAACTTAAGTAAATGACACTTGATTTAATGTGTAATCGACAAAATGGCAAGTGGCCTATTAATAAGGTCAGTATTTCTGGGGTATATCTTAGTAGGAACTGGGGAAAACAAGTTGGCAAGAAAATGACAAATATTTGGATGTGTAATTCAAGCAAAACAATGGTTTGGTTCAGCAAGCGTTTCAGCCAATACAGAAATTGTACGTGTGAGTTGCTGAGCTGAATTCAATTAAATGTTTTTGGTCATTAGAGATTACACACATTGAAGTCCGAAGGACAGATGTCACCATTTGCAATATAATACTGCTAATTTAGGGTAGCTTTTAAAATCCATCACAGCCTGTAATGCTTAAGACTTTATTCAATTAATGAAACAATATAGATAGATTATATTAGGAGTCAGATCCTCTTAATGCACATATATTTGTCTTGGTTTATCTTAGTGGAAAAATCTGGGCAATTCTTAATGTCACAAAACATTTAATTGATTTTTAAAGATGATAATACTGGTGTAGATGCTAAAGTGATGCAGAATAACACAGTTCTGATGTTTCCAACTCCCAGATGAAAATAATTTCTTATTTCACAAATATGTGAGTTTTCATAAATTACTGACATATAACACATTAATCACACAATACTACTAAAATGCACTATTTGAAATATTATTTTTTCAGTGTGTTGAACAGAGACAATAGTCTTATATCAGAGTATTTTTTACATTATTTCTGGCTCTAGCATGTTGTGGTACACATGATATGAAGTCAACATCAAATCTGTCAACAAAACCAAAACCAAACCAAACCAACCATAAAAAGCAAAGCGCATTAATACAACTAGCATGCATTTATACTGAAATGTGTGAAAAGATAACTGCCCTACACCAGTCATGCACAATATAGTTGTTTCAAAGAAATAACAGAAGCATTAAAAATGTTCAGGTTTGTTTTCCATCTATTTATAACACTGAAAAAGCATCCAATAAAAGTTTTGACACCTTTGGAAAGGTTTTAAAACTTATAATGAAAAGTTAATTATGCATTATAGTTGTTAGGATTCTGTCAAAATTGTGAGGCATTCACAAGTACAAAAATATAGCCTTGCTATGAATGAAGCTATAAGCTGAGGCTACTATGGTAAGCTAAAACTATGAAAAATAAATTGTTTTTTTTTCTTTGCTTTGTTATAATTCTGAGTGCTAATCATTTGCAACAGAAGTTTGTTTAGCGGTGTGATGGTTTGTTATGATCAAAACTGTCACAGAAAGAGATGATCTCTTCCAAGCTAAAACAGAAAATTAATTATAATTTCATTCACTAATGGACATAGAATAGACAGCTTTTCCAGTGGCTCTTAGAGAAACATGAATAAGCTATTACTGAGTTTTACTTTTTTCCCCAAAATATGTTTCTATATGTTTACTGGGGTAATAAACCTTGTAGTGAGCCAGAGATTCAATTATTTCATTCATTTCTCAGAAAGCAAAAAATTTGGAATTACTATTTACTTTAAGGTTTAACCTTATTGCCTATGGACTGACTTCTGTCTTTATAATTTTTAACCCTGGGCATTCTCAATTTTTTTTTTTATTTTATTTTTTTTTAATAGAGATCCTTTTCTCCTTCAAAATCAATCCTTTAAAAGAAAAACAGTTAGAAATCCTTATTTATCCTTGGACTTCACTATGAATCTCTGCTTATAGATTTCTCCTTATTGCCCACAAATCTTAAATGTCTCCATAAAGCAGAAGGAGTCAGATTGATACCTTAATGACATGGCATTTCAAGTTGTTGAGATTTAAGGCAGTGAAGCACAGGAAAATAGAAGGACAGGGTGCTTCATTGGAGTGAAACATGGATGATGCATCTTTGCATGCTTCCTTTATCATTATTGATTTTACAAAGGGAATTTAATACTGCTTGCAGCTGGAGACATAATATTAAGGAGAGCAGAAAGATCAAGTGCATTCCTAAGCAAGTTTTAGGCTTGGCTAGAGAGGGATTTGATCAATTGGGGTTTCAAACACAACAGGCCTGCATTTAATCCCAGCAGACTCTTAGTCTTAAGAGGTTCTTAAAATGGTCATGAAACATCCTGTCCAGAAATAATTAAGATTTTTTGTATTTTTTAATAGTATTATATGTACTAACGCAATGATGAGAAGTATTATATATACCCAAGACCCATTGCATAAAACAAGAATTCAAAATGACAAAATAATTTTAAAAAATCAATAAAGGATGTTGATGTTCTATTTCAGACTCTCTCACTATTAGTTGGAGTGGAATAGCAAAACATTTCTTCTACACTACAATTTCAATCCTCCCTATGATAGTTCTCTACAACTCTTGCAGGTTTCTAATAGCTTTTTTTTTTTCTCTGCAGATAGTATTCTACCCCTTCTCTGCATTTTAGCCAGTACTCTGGACTTGCTTGCAAATACCATCTCTGGGGACCTGTGGGGCATAACATATAAAGTAACTAAAAACTTTTTCATCCGTCTATCTCTCTCCAGTTGACAAAGGGCCTTTTCTCACATTATTTAATGAGAATTCCCTGCTATTTTCAGCAGAGGGATTATTATAATGGCAATAATTTTTCCTGGACTTTTCACCTGTCAAGACAGCAAGACCTCTTGCAGGATTTGATGGCTTGGTGCTTTGGAGTACAGGCAGAATATTCTTCTAGGTGTCTTCTCCCCTCTCAATTTTAGCAGGCATTCTTCTGTTGGCATATTTTTCTGTCCTGAATCCAATACCTAGGGGCTGTCATTATGCTGAGTTTGTGTCAATTTTACACTGACCTAATTATAATGCTAAAATTTAGCTTATTTTTTGTTCAGTAGTTTTATCTTGCATTTGGTTGGATTATTTCCCAGTCTTTCAGAGAGACTACAGAGGAAATGTGTCTACTCTAATCAAATGAAGCTGTGAAGAAATTCGCAGCAGCGAACTAAAGGAGACCATATTTTTGAAAAATTATTCTTTTAGTTGTCCAAAATAACAGGAATCCCCAACTCATCTACTTGCATGAAGTAATTTATAAAGTCAGTTAGCAATTACAATATGAAACCCAAGCTAAATTTTTAACATCTATGACCAAATAGCTATGAAATTAGTTACTTTTAATTGATATAAAGTATAGGATCTAACAAGTGAACAAAGGAGGAGGGGGTGTACCAGTCATCAGGTTTTATAATCTGACGGTAAAGGAATGAGAATTACCTAGAGATCCTGCCACCTCCTGAAGTTTCTCCTCCTCTCTTTTCTCCTACCCAACCTAACACTACTCTTCTCACCCTCACACTTAGAAATTACCTGATCAGATCAAAACCAAAAGAGCACATAGAGGATTGCTTCTCCTTTCCTATCTCAGTCAGATCTCCAGCTTTATTTGAAATATGACAAATTTCACATTGAAATGTGACACTTAGGTTCCTAACTTCACTTGTTTTCCTGTATCCTTTTCTTATTTACTTTATATTTCTCATCTTGAAACCCTTCCAGTTGCAGAGCCACACCAGCAACCCTGAACATATATATTCCATCAGTGTGAAAAACACAGTGGAAAATACATGTGAAATTACATGCAAGTAAAACAGAGGAGAGAAAGAGTTGACCAGAGCTCTGTACAACTGCATTCACCAACTCAGTCACTTATTGATGTGATAAATAATACAATAATAAAAGAGTAGGAATTTTCTTCATGGACTTGGGGGCTAGAAAGACTCAGCATACTGGGTTTTGTTTCTTGCTAATGGCTGAAAAATCTCTTTTTCAGCTACCACAGCTACATGCTGAGTGGTCACACTTTGTTAACAGGCAATGTCAAAACAGACGTATATAGCAGATTATGGGTTCTAATCCATTTCATTGCCAGTCTGCTAGCCTTAGCCTCTCAAAATGTTCTATTTTTGTTCAATTGCAATAAGCTTATCTCTAGAAAGGCAGCTAATGATAATATCTCAAAGAGCTTGACACTACCACAAGTTTGTCAAGTGTCAGACTAGTTGACAGATTGTGTGTAATACCTGTCTTTCTTTCAAAAGCAATGATGCACAATTCAGCCCTCACCACTGATGCTGTATTTTCTGCTCTGTTTCTCTCATTTCTGCATCTGTGTGATTTATTTAGTCTTCTAGGAAACTAGACAGAACTGGAGTAGTGAATGCTGCTGTCCTTCTTAGCTAACCTTTTACAGTAATGACTATCAGCATTACTACCTAAAAATGTGGAGTAGAAAGGATTTTTTTGTTCTAGAAAATCTGTAGGACATCAGAATTGCAAGACTTGAGATTTTTTTTTTTCCCATGTTTAATTAAAGGGGAAAGGTGGTTTCTATGATGGCAGCTTATCACAAGAGACTTGAGTCTTGGTATTTGAATCTGAAGTGGGTGTAGCTGCTCAGTTGTGTGAGCACAGCTGTGTGATTTGATGCTGAACCCATTCCTGCTATCACAAACTGTATGGCATCTTTGCATATACTGGGGACTTCTGCTCTGTGTCTAACAAGTATGCTGCCTATAAAGCTGTTAAGTGTTTTGCAATACATTAGCAGGATGAGGGCTGTAAATGCCTTCGGAAAATCCCCACCAGCTGCACTGGGTTTAGTCTTTTTATGTGAAGACCCTACAGCCTTACACAGACTGGTTTGTGCCTGCAGTCGAGTTACGCCCCTGTATTTGTAGTGGCTCAGGTAGTGCACCCAAAGGGAAAGAAAACCTCAGCAGGGAAATGCAGATTCTCAGGATGTGTTTTGAAAGATTAGAACAGTGTTACCTGGATATTTCAATAGATAAACCAATGTTCTCAAATTCTTCTGTCAAGTAGATGTGGAAAGTTATAGCTTAGTTTGGAAAAGAGAATATTTCATAATACTGGTTTCAAAGCCAAACCAGACCAAACAAAGCAATAAAACTAGGACACTGAGATATCTGGAAAACACTTGAAGGCTGGAATGCTTTCTGTACAAGGTACCAAGAGAGATGGATCCTTCAGAGCAATTAAGAAATCAAACATTTTAGCCTGACATACACTACTGTGTTTTGTTGTGGCATTCTTCAGATGAGAACTCCAAAAGCAGAAATGTAGGAGGTATGATCCATCTTCCATTTGCGGTCTGATTATAACAAAAGCAGTGAAAATATTTATAATTACAAAAAATCCTATCATACCTACTAAAATCAGAGGCCATCTGCACTGAGATTTTGTAGCTCATGTTTCTGCACATTCTTTTGAATTCATCTACTTATTTTCAAGACAAAAAAAAAAGAAGATATTTTGCTTAGTGGATTTGGGGATTTTAAAATGTTTTGGGAGGGAAAGTAAGATGAGGAAACTGCTAATTGCAGGTGAGAATGGACTGTGTGATCACTTCTGTTGGGCAGTGGCTTGAAAACACTGTCTGCAGGCTTTAGCATGCAAGAATGTCAACAGTGTGTTAGCTGATGCACAGCAACTGTTCTCCAAACGTATTGCAAAAGGCAGGCAATTCAGTATCCTTCTGGTATCACTGAGCATAAAGTGCATTCAACCTTGAAGAGCCAACTCATGTATTTGCAGTGAGACGTTGGTCCTGATTGTCTCTTTGTAATTTTATAAGTTTTGATAAGAAGTATTCAAAATAATTATAAAGCTGATTTCTCTCCTTTTGTTTGATGGTTTTTTCTCCAGACTGGCTGTATGAGCTGACAGCTAAAAATTGCCAGATAAGCAGCAAGGTCTAAAGAATGGAGTTTTTATGTCTCATTTTTCTTCAAGGTTTGCTTCTGGGGTGCATGGAGTGCACGTTTTAATGCCTTCTTCCTACAAATACTTATGCACATGTTTAACCTTTTATGTGAGAATAATCTGCAGTGTCTTACTGGAAATAAGTATCAGGTCCTATGGATATGATGTTCTAAAAAGATCTTTAAGGTCCCTTCTAATCCAAACCATTCAATGATTCTATCATATGCAGGTCACTTTAACAGCTAATGGTCTCAAATTTCTTCTCATGGAGGAAATGACATGGAAAATGTGAAGAAGTCTCGCTACTTTCTTATTTCATTTTTCCCTGCATTTCATGAAACCATTAAAAATATTCTGAAGTTGCATTGGATTACCACAAATATCAGCTAAAAATTCAAAAGCTGAAAATTCAAAGAATAACTGGTAGGGATTTTTTTTCCCTAATTTTATCTCATAAATTATGATGTAATTAATTGTATAAAAAAATGTTTAAAATTTTTTATTACTAAATATATGGTTTAATCTACCATACACCAAAATGGTACAGTTGGTCTGTGAATATTTGCAGGTTTTCACATATATGGAAGACTGCATTTAATCATAATAAATACATTTCTCAGATTAACATAGCCATAGGGTAAGATTTTATTTTACCTCAGTGCATGGAGAACATCAGAAAATCATGTTCTCCCTACTTTCATAATTCTACCTAACCCACTTCTTGCTGACATTCAACACAGTTTCTAAATTCAGCTAATCTATCTGCATGCTTAAACTTACTGCTCTTCATTTTCTGCTGAGACTCAAGAAATATGATGAGATGACTCTTATCTCAAAGGATCTGCTCTGCATTCTGTCTCTGATGCACAACATCCCAGTGGAGTATTGGATTGTTTATCTACTTGCACTCAGGCTTATCTTTCCCATCTCATAATGTAGTACATTAAAACAAGGCTGTTGCCCCATTTGTTTGTTACTGTTTTACCACTGGCAGTGCCTTGGTCATGTGTTGTGCAACGGTTGCACTGTGCTTCCTTAAGCACACATCTTCCATAATTACCATGAATAACTATATAAATTCTCCTGGTGCTTAAACACTCACAGAGTAGGGCACTCACTGTTATAGGCACTGTACAAATGGTGACAATGGAAATATCAGTAAAATCATAGAATCATTCGGGCTGGAAAAGACCTTTAGGATCATTTAGTCCAACTGTTAACCAAAGACAGATAATTCCACCACTAAACCATTTTGGCAAGTGCCACATCCACATATCTTTTAAACACCTCCAGAAACAGTGACTCAACCAGTTCCCTGGGCAGTCTGTTCCAGGGCTTGACAACCCTTTGCTTAAATTTTTACTACCATCCAGTCTAAACCTTCCCTGGTGCAACTGGATGTCAACAGTTGAGAAAAAGGAAATTAAGGATTAGGTCATTGTCATACCTAGATTTCTTTCAGAAAGACGCCTGTATTTTAACTGTAGCATTAAATTGCATTACCTTATATACTCTAAAAAAATACAATTTTAGATGTGTATTATGGATCTTTGAAGTGTATGAAATTTTTTTTAACTTTAAAATGCAAATGTATATATATAAATACATATCCTTGAGCACAGTGTATTGTTCTGACCCTTATTTGTTGGCAACCAGGCAGATTTCTATGTTTTCAAGGCAGAATAATTATTGCATACTTCTACAACCCTTCACATATTTTGAAGGTATTATGCTAATGTCGTTTAGGTAGTGGCTAAAATATGTCCCCTTATCAAAAAGAGGCAATACGTATTTTTATTGCTTAATAGCAGTCCAGAAAAACTATTTCATGAAATGCAATTTTGTGGAAATTTTGTCCTTCAAAATAATCATCTAGGATACGAGTGACTTACAGGCTTTACTGAACAAAGAATAATATAAGCATGAGCTCTAATTCTTTCCCAATTAAAAACTTCTGTGGAAAAAAATAAGCCTCAAAACCACTTATTTGCCTTTTTAATCATCAGTAATACCATACAAGCTCCAGGAAGATAATTTAGACAGCTTTTTATAGAAGGTCATATTTTCCTACAATCTTCTAACTTTTAATGACAGTAACAGGACAAGCGTACCTGGCATTTCATTAAGGTGGCTATATTGGATTAAACCACTTTTGAAAAGTGAGTAAGTGGCCCGTTCCCTAAATTTGCACATCATATTTAAATCCCAAAGTGTGATTAGGAAAAGACAAAGCTGCAGTGCACCCAGGCAGTGCAGTGGGTGAGTTATCTAGGAGATAGTGAGATGTGTGAAACACTTCAGAGTACAGGTGCTGCCCACACCAAAAAGCTGAAAGCTGCAGGGAATTGTTCATGGTTCCAGATTAAAGTGATTGCACATTCTTGCTTTCACACCAAGTCCAAGATTTTTGATCTATGGGACTTAGCATGAAATAAGGGAAAGAATCCATGGTTCAACTTTGAATGACAAGTTAGAATTTTCTTTGGTGTTTGAAAGTATTTTTCCTCTGTATTATGGTCATACTTCATGCTAACTGATAGGTTCAGGTGTGTGCAGATAATACAGCACAAGGTGTGCATTGCTCTAGCTGGAGTTTAGGACTGGGAACACAAGTCAAGGGGCAAGTGAGCTGTGACAGGACTCATGTGGAGGATGGCTCTCCTCTGAGTAGATAAATAAAGTGATAAGCTTACCAAAGAAACTGTGTTTTTCTACAGAGCAGATGTATAAGCAAAACTATAGCAGGAGAGGTGTGCTCTAGAGCCACTGAGGGCCCTGCTAGGCAGGGAACTTGCAGCAAGGCTGAGGGATTCCTTTGCCCAAAGAATGGAATTTTCCTCTCAGCAGAACAGACACATTTTCTCAAAAAAACAGAGAAACTGTTTCCTGGAATCAAAATTCAGCAGTCATCATGATATACAACTATGAATATCAGAACTGTTGAATTCAAGTCATAGCTCAATCCCTACTCTAAACTAAAAAAAAATTAATTGCAGCCCTACACAAGAGACAAAAAGAAATCTTGACAAATGTCCCCTTACATGAGGCACAGACATGTTTCTCTAATCAGCCACAGCATTCCATGGTCCCAATATCAGAAAGCATGTAATTTTTTGCATCCCTCTGTTACACATGTACTATCTACAGGAAAAGTATTAACATCAAGGGCTAAAAATTGTTTGCAGACATCCAGCTGTGATATTTTTTTTAACTCCTGCTAAAATGACTATTATTTCATCCACATTGTGCATGTTTTTTAAACTTCTAGAGCTGGGCACCTCATGGAAATCCAACCCTGGCTTCTGACTGTGTTTGCAGTCACAGAACTTTCCTCCTGTCCTTTCTATTTCTCCTTCTCCTTTCAAAGGCACCAGCAAAGCACACCAGCAAACTTTTAGAGACATGGAGAACCACTGCATGGGCATGGCTTCTGCCTTATTGGCTCCTTTTTACAGTAGTGCTGCTCTTCCAGAGATGGCATTTGTGTGAAATAAAGGATAGTAAGGTACTTGTTTATTCCCTATGCAGTAGCTTATGAAGCTTCCCTAGTAGTTTATGCTTACTAGGAAAAGATTACTTAAGATTACTAGGAAAACTTATCAGAGAGCAAATGACAGATTGCTGCCTTGTTAACATTCCCATTTTGTAGTCTCCTGTCTGACACTGATTCCCTTACACTTGTTTTAACAAGCTGTATAAAAATCTCCCCTATGCAAATTGCTGTAGCTGCAGACAGCAGTAAATTGTGACTGGAGTGACCCCCACGAAATCCAGCTCCTCAAAAGCTGTTCTCTGTACAAGAGCACTCATCTGCTCTACTCTGTAAAGGCTATCACTTCTGTCTTTCTACCAGTGGATTGTGGCAATCAGGAGAGGTGAAGCAAAGTAAAGGTCAGTGATTTGACTCCTTATGCAAGTTAATTGCCCTAATCCATTCCTGGCAGTGTCATCTTCTAAAGCCCATTTATTCCATCTAGGGATAAATTGTAGTAATGTCATGGAAGTGAATTAATTCTATCAAATTTGCTAGATCTCTTGGCAGCTAACTGTTAAGCAAACAAGAGATGTCTTTCAAATGCTCATATTTAGTATTTTTATGTTGTTCTGCTCAAAATAAAGTGTAAACAAAAAAACATTGGGTATTAGAATTAAATGTTTAATTTCAAACTTCAGTCTTTTGAGGATGCCACTCTTTTCCCCCTCTAGTTTAATAAGACTAATAGAATTTTTGAAATCAACGTCTCAGAATTTTACATCTAAAAATCTGGAAACAGGAATGTTTGTATACATTTCTGTTTGTACCTTGCTTGAGTCAAAGTAAAGACTGAACCTCTGATCTCTACACGGTGTAAGAACACATTCTTGTTGGAGCTTTTGGCTACTCCCCTTCTCATTCAGATATCTGTTCCTGGGGTGACACAAGGAGACAGAGTCATGATTTCAAAGCATCAACATTTTTGGCAAAGAAACAAACAAACCATGATGAAATGTTCTCTTTTTGGGGTGGCAGAAAATCAGTGGTATTGGGGGCTGTATTTGTCCCCTTCCTGACAAATGTCAAGCAAAGTGTGCAGCACAGGACATGAACAACCCTTTCAAAAAAAAAAAAAAAAAAAAAAAAAGAAAAAAAAAAAGAAAGAAAAGAAAATCCTGTTTCAAGGTCAGAACTCTTTAGTGGGAATAAAGTTACTGCTACTTCTACTTTCAGCATCATAGTGTTGTATGAGCAGAGTGTGTTCCAAAGACTTACCAAAGTTAAAAGCTCTTTCCTCTCTTGAAGCCTATCCTTACGGCAATGGGCATTTTGAGTTGCAGCAAATATTTATATATACATATATATATATTTTTTTTTTTTTCCCCATTCCTTCACTCTTCATTTGAAGCATATATCATTTAGCAAAAAGGCTGGTCAAAGCAGGGGTAATGTGACAGGACACTGTTAAACAGTTTGGTAAAAATGCATGATACTGATAGGACATTTTGAGAGTGGGAAGTGTACTCAGAACAGATGTGAGGAAAGCATTGAAGCAAATCTTTGGGTAAGTACATTTGCTTTTTAATTCTTACAGCCTTCACAATTTCTGGGTGAACACCAGAGAGAGATCTTTAATATAGGGGCATTTGCTGAAAAGCAAACATACAGTATAAGGAGGAGAAAAGTCACAAAATTATTTCCCTTTAAAAACTACTTGTTTTCTCTAAAAATATAAACCTTTTAATTTGAGAAATGGTGAAATTAAGGATAAGTAGAGTTTTGCTTTCTTTTGCTGGTTTTCTGTGGCCTCATGACAAATTGCTACTACATATTTGCATAAAATATAATGAAGCTCATTCACCAGACAAATAACATTACAGTGTTGTTTCATAAAAGGATAGAAAAAAATGTATTTGTTAGAAAGCTATTTTCACTTTCTTCTAGCCTATCGTCTTGTATATACAGCTGTACACTGAGGCATACCTTGTTAACCATCCATTAAAATTATAACTGGTGTGATTGCCTCAACATTGGGGAGATAATGACTTAATTAGACTGTTGGCAATAACAGAGTCATCTTTTTAAATCATGCCAATTAGCATTAGAGTTTCTTCCCTCAGGTGTCCCAGGGATCCCTTTTGGCTGCTTTTATTGCTTGAGATAAACAAAATCATTGCTTTTACCTATATCTTTGATAATGACTCCTTTTATTTTTTTATTTTTTATTATTCTTATTATCACTGTCATAAGGAGCTGGAGTTGTTGATTGCAGTGTGAACTGGTTTTGACTGGGACAGGGTGTATTTTCTGCACAGTTGCTTGTATGGTGCTGTGTTTTGGATTTGTGTTGGAAACTGGTGGTAACAAGGGGATGCTTTAGTTATTACTGAGCAACATTTGCACAAAGACGAGGCCTTTTCTCTCCTCCCTCCACCCATGAGGAAACTGAGGGTGCATAAGGATTTGGGAGGTGACAGCTTTGGGGCAGCTGACTCCAAATGACCAAAGGGATATCCCACACCATATGACCTCATGCTAAGCATATAAAGCTGGGAGAGGAAGAAGGAATGGGGGATGTTTGGAGTGATGGAGTTTGTCTTCCCATTTCACCACGAACTGTGATGGAACTCTGCTTTCCTGGACATGGCCAATCTCCTGCCTGTCCAGGGGAAGTGGTGAAAGGATTAGTTGTTTTTCTTTGTTTGTGCACAGCTTTTGCTTTACTTATTAAACTGTATTTATTTCACCCCATGAGTTTTCTCACTTTGACCCCTCTGATTGTCTCCCCCATCCCACTGGTGGGGGAATGAGCAAGTGGCTCTCAAGGCTTAGTTGCAGGCTGGGGTTAAGCCACAGCACAATACCAGCTGCAAACACTCTTGGAAAAGAGACTCTCATCCCGACTCTATACCAAAATACTGTGTTCCTAAGCCTGTAAAGTACTGCTACCCTTCCTCCTGACCTCAATTTACAACAGCATACTGCCATGCTATTTAATAAAGTGTTCTGGAGTGTGTTAAAACACTGTGCTGTACTTCCTTCTTTGATATTAAAAGCTGACAGTAAAAATTATTAATAGTAAAGTTTCTGAGACATAAATTTGAAGTATAGTTTGGCTTGATCACTGACCCTCTATCCACACATTGCAGGCAGTTCTTTGTGTAACTGGCTTTTTTTGCAATAGGAGGCAGAGAGTTTTCTAAACAACTGCTGCTTCACCCAGCATGGCAAATCAAAGCATCTCACAAACAGCATATTTGAAATACTACAAATAACACATCCATGTGCATGTTTTTAACAAAGATAAAGGAACATTATTGATTGTTGATTGATGATTCAGTTAGCTGTGTGTTATTAAAAATGGAAAGCAGTCTACTGAGACCAGCATTTTGGAAACTGTACAACAACAGTAAATATCAATAGACACAGTTACTGAAAATATGTGAGGAACGGATTTCGGGTAAGGGTAGGAAAGGGCACCATATCACTCTTATTCCCTTCACCACCCAAGATTAGAATGGATATGTGACTTTCTTATGTCAGTTTTGCCAGCTAATATGGATATTTCCTCAATATGAGGTACTCCATCCATGTGAACAAATTTTTTCCTATGTTCTATGTTTTCAAAAAAACCCTATTAAAAAGAAATTATAATTTTAAATTTACAGGATCATGAAAACTCAGAAGGATTAGGATCTGATCCACTGTTCTATATGCCAAAGTTTAGTTAGACATATGGTAAACTTACATGAACCTTGAAATACATTCAAGTGGAAAGAATAGAAACAAACATTAAGTAGTACAGTGTTGTTACTATAGGTGATTTAAGCTTCTGCCTTTCTAACTCAAGGGGGATGTCCAGCAATGAGAAAGATCTGCTGGAAATAAATCCTGAGAAGGAAAAGTTTCCTGTTCTAGAAGAAAATAATAAACACAACTCCCCACCCCACCAGTTCTCCATTGCACTGAAACCTATTTCCTTTGAAAGTCTCTTGATGGCCAGATCCATGAGACTGGAAATCTCATGAAGAGCAGGATGTCCAGCTATAACCTTGGTGCTCTAAAAAACAGAACAAAATTAATACATGTATCAATTGTCAAAAGATAAATTTTAAAATTTTTCATAAGAAATTCCATGAAGTCAGAAGTATGACCAGGATATAAATGCAAGATCCCAGTAGCCATGAAATAAAATATTTGGGTTTACATCACTCACCATCTAAGTTAATGTTGGATTTTGATTATTTCTCCTATTCCTCTAATAATCTCTTCTCACAGAAACACATATACAATGTTAAATGCTAAACATTTCATATCAGCTTTATTTAAAATAGCAGAAAGTCCAACAGCATTGTATATAAAGCCTCACTGTAGCCCATGTGCAGTCTGATCTCCAGTTTAATCCCATTAGAAAACAGAAATGCACCCACTAAGCCCAGCTGGTTGAAAAGAACATCTTGCTTGTTGCATTCTGGTTTTCTACAGGGGGCTTCTTAAACCAGAATTGTGCTAGTAAAAAAGACTGAAAGAAACCAAATGAAGACATTTTTCATCTAACTATGCTATACTAATACTTTCTACCTCACTTTCACTTTTTAAGATAAAAAAGTTTTTTTAAGATAAAAAATGACAAAGGGAAGTGCTAAAAGATGCTCTACAGATTTTAAGCCTGATTATTTCAAGCCCCTGTAGCTAACTGAAATGTATTGATCTGTACCGTAAGTGCCAGTTGCTACAGAAAAAAAGTAAGAGAGATTCATGCACCACCACAGGATCCTTATGTGTGGTTGCACAGCCGTCACATCAAATCCATGAAGGGACTTTTTCAAGTCATCTCTATCCCAACAAAACCCTCTAATCCCCAAGTCTGAGGTGGGGACCAAATACCTTGCCTGAAGTTTGCAGACCAATAATTTCTATTGCCTGTTGCTCTTTCTTGGTCTGCTCTCTGAAGAGCTACCAAAAAACCAGGAGTTAGGAGGCTGCTCAGGCTGCATATTCCTCTCCCTGTGCAGGGGAAGGCAAAAGAGAGAAACTGGGGAAGGCAGAAGGACACAGCTGCCAGAGCTGCACATGGAAAATGAGAAAAACTAGAAGTGGCAGGAGAAAACTGTGCTTGGGCTGGTGCAGCTGTGTCAGAAGAAACATTCAAGAGAATCTGTGCTGAAGATTAATTTTGTCATTAATTGTATTCACCTCCTGTTATCTTACTCTTCATTGAGGGGAAAAAAAAATCATTAAATCTTGCTGTGAAGCCAACCTCTTCAAGGTCAATGCCCCAACACGGGTTTCTTGCTAGCTGCCACCAGGTTTTTAAGTTAATTGGACCTGACCCTGAAAGTCTGTTAAGTGTTAAACAGGCACATGTTCTTTGCAGACTAATATCTATATTGTCCTGATGTACTCATAGAATATCTAATGAGCAGGATAGGGTACCCATGCTGGGCAGTCAATGTATTGCCTGAGCATGGCGTGGACCTTCTGTTACATGCTCTGACTGGGGGAGATACAGCATCCAAACCTCTCCTTTTAGGCAAAGGAAGCTTCCAGCTGGCCACAGCTGTATGGTCATGATCCGGACTGTGCTTATCCACTGTATTTACAATCCTGTCAGTACTACAGAAATATGAAATATACATAAGACATGCTAAAAATTAGAGTATTGCAATTATTTTTCTGTATGCAGGGTTGCCCCGCAACAGTTCCACTTAAATAACCAGACAACTGACAGCAGGTCAGATTTCAGATAGTTACTGTGGTCCATTCACAAGATGACAAATACTAACATCTATGCTTTTCACACCAGTATTAAGTTGTACACTTTCAACATGAGTGGAAATCACAAAGTGAATGCAAGTTATAAATATTTCATGTAAGTAAAATCAAAGGAGGCAACTGTATTTCATTCTATTTTTCTCTTTTAGCTTTTCTAAATATACTCTCTTTGGTATAAACAAAATCAGATACTGCTCTCTGCTTTTACTTTGGATAACTGACGATGGATGATAAAGTTGAAATATATCAGAGTGAGCCTATTTTTTTCCCTGGTATCTTCTTAGATGCTGTGCTTTCCAGTCCTTCACTGAAGAACAAATAGATCCTGATATTACATACAAGTAGCCACTACTAAACGAATTTGAGCTCTGTATAAAGTTTTGCAAGTGATGTGCTACAGCAACTGGCAACACTTGCTTGTCCTGGTGAAACACTTTTGTTTCTTTAACTTTTCCTTTCTTTTACTTTCTGGAGTTAGCTACTGTACCGACAGTCTCTTTGTACTGATTTCTGTAGCAATGTTCACCGGTAGAATTTTCTCACTAGGTTGACAGGCTGCAGTTTTGCACTGTGAACTGCACATTCAAATGGGGGCACTAGGTCTTTTTTTGTCTTCCTGTCTGTGAAAAGACCTTGAAAAAGAGCCTGGATCTAGTTATTCACCCTCAGACAGCTGACTTTTAAGCTAGCTTTCCTATACAGGCAAGAGGTGAAATCATCTTTTAAATACAAAGGGCAGCATCCTCATCTGCTGAAACTTCACAGAGTGTCACGGGAGTTTCTTCTCAGTTCCCTATTGACACAGAGCTAGTCAGGCTGAGAAACAGAGAGCAGAGCCTTGACTCCAGAGATTCCTTGTACTTCCCTTATTATGGATTAGCTCTGCCTTAAGCTTGAAGAGTTCAGAAAATAATCACAAATTAACACAAAAAAGTTCTATGAATTAAAGGGAAAAAAAAGTATTAGGCCTGTTGTGCAATATTTTAATGTGTGCATTCACCCACAGAGACCATCACAGACTTCATTAAATAAATAAGCTTATGTACACTGTGTGCCAATTAATGCATTAATCTGCAGAAAGGATATGGTATTTAGGCTGCAGTCTCTAAGCTTCTAGGGTTTGGATGATGCAAGCTAATGATAAATTTATACCCAATGTAAACTCATCTACACTCATTATAAAAATGTTATGCATAACTTCTTGAGATTTCACAGATAAAACATATTTTACAATTAATATGGAAGCAATCCATGAATTATAATTTGATTTTCATTTCCTAATATTTTTTAAATCAACTTGAAACTATGCACTACAGGTACCTAGAATAGTTTCTGAGCCATCCTCTTGTTACAGCTTTCATAACAATTTTCTGTTTTCATTAGGAAACATTTTAGTTATAATTAAATCATATGCTTATTTAATGCAGGAGAGGTTCTACAGTAAGGCAAAGAAATTCTAATATTATGGTTATATAACAATAAATACAATGAATTCTCCATTAACCCTATTTTAAATATTCATTTCCTACACACAATATTATGCTAATAATACATGTATGTAATTGTCAAATGCATGCAACTTCTAGTAGCAAGCAGCACAAAATTATTGGTACACAGGGAGATTCAGGAGGTCCCTAGTCCAATTTCCTATTCAAAGTAACGTCATCCATAAGGTTAGGTAAGGTTCTGGGTTCTGCGCTTTATCCAGGTTTTGAAAATATCCACAGATGGAGATGCCATCAAGATTTATGTAATTTTGCTTATGTTAGACTGAAGAAGAATTATGGAAATAAGTTTAATTTTTTGGCAATTCAAAGCATGTTGATATACATTTGAATTTGCAGGAGATGATTGGAAAAGTAAAAAACAAACATTCTCACATCTAAAATTTGCCACGGTAGTATATTTTTATGATAGTGAACAGCTACATAGAAGCCTTTGTTCAAATCTTGCCCTACAAGTTATTACATCTCAAAATATTATGCCCTTTGGAGACAATCATCAGGCCCCTCTGGATCTGAACTTCTTCCATCAATACTGCAGAATTAAATTATCTCATCATCATGCAGGGGTGTTGGGACTTATACTTTATTAGCATCTTCAAGGCATTTTTGTCACCTTCAGGAGGAAAGCACTGGCAACAGCAGCAGCACCACCTCAATATACAAATGAGGGCACACTGTTAGGGAGGATTAATGGCACAGTTTTACTTTTGCAAATGATAGTAAATATATCTTAATGAGAGTTGGCACTGCAGTTAAGAATGGCTCCAAAACATGACATAGAAGACAAAATATTAGAGAGCAGAATTAATTTTAGAAGTTAGAAGAAAAGTTGAAACTGGAAACACAGATCCCACTTCCAGCTTACTGCAAGGACATGGAATGGAATTTGCATAGTCTCTGTGCCAGTGAGGAATTTCTGTCACTGCTAACATAGCTCTGCCCACATTCAGTCAAAATCACAGGGTTCTGAATTTTTTTTTTTGTACATTTAGTAGATGCTTAGATTATTGACTTCTTAATTCTCAGGTGATTTAATCTATATGGGCAGAGCACAAGGCAGAATTCCTCAGGAATTCAAACTTCTAGCTGAAGTTTGGGATTGCTGTGGGTAGGTAGGAGTGACTTTGGAGGTGTCCTCTGTGTAATGCTCTCCAGTAGGCAGTAGCAGGTCAGTTTTGTCTCTTCACATGGTACAATAATCATTAAATGTGCAAACACACTGTATTTCACACAATCCTTGCACCAAAAAGGATAAGCTATGAGAGTGAAAGTCCGATGGAGAAACGCCATGCTGTATTATGATCTGCACTGCAGACATCCATTGCTCTTTGCTCTGAGGGTTCAGGAACTGAAAGGCAATCTTGCTATCTGCATACAGTGCTACCAAATCAGGCTTTCAGAGATGTCACTTCACGGCTCCATATGACTTATATTTCTGATAATATAAGACTCAGCTTCAAGAAGAATTTACTCCAGACTTGAGAAATAGAAAATTAAATTCTCATAGAATATACAGGTCTGCTACTTTTCGTCACACATGCTAAATGCTTAATTTTTGGACTTAATGATCTTAAGGACTTATTCCAACCTAAATGCTCCTATGATTCTATGATAAAAGACATCAGATTCCTTCTCTGACATAATGGCTTTTTCAAAGAAAAGAGTGAGGTGGTCATTTTGAAAGGCATAGATTATGTCAAGTCAAATGATTTCAAGCCTGTGATCTTTGGAAGATGTCTGGTCAGTTTGCATGCACTTCAAAGAAAATGTAATTCCACGTGTTGTTTTAATGCCACTTTGATTGAAAGTTAATAATTATCATCTAACTATGATTTTATAAGAAACTCAGGACAAACAAAAATTGCATTTCACAAAATTGAGGAAAGTTAACATAGATTCTCAGTCTGTGCATATGAACAAGAAAACATGAATTTCCAAGAAATAGCTAAATCAAATATTATAAGTAAAGGGAGAAAATATTACGTTTCTGTTAATTTCAATCTCATGTTGAAGTTTTTCTTTTGCTTAATGAAGATATTTTTTTCTGGCTAGGCAGTAGACCTATTCACAATGACTCGGAAAGAAAATAAAAATCTCTGATATTCTGTTCCACTCTTTGGTAGTAGTATTTTTTGCTTTACTATGACATACAAATCTTGTGGGTCCTGTGAGATACGCAATATCTGAATGTGGTGCCTCCATCGATAATTATCTTTATTATCTTGATTCTTTCCTCTACTTTTTCACAACCACAATCATGGACAGATAATAACCCTGCCTTCAATGCCCTGGAATATCCTGAGTGGGAAGGGACCCTTAAGGATCATTGAAGTTCATCTCCCGACTGCCTTCTTTGAATGCTATACATGAGAGATCATTTTCCCATTCTTCCATAGGAAAGTGAGCCTGTATGTCAGCTGTGTTCTTCTGCCCCTTATTTAACCCCAAATACAGCATGAGAAGCAAACTCACAATAAATGGGATATAATGAGAAAAAATATACTCAAGCCTTTCCATTGCCCCCTTTTAGGCACCAAGCTGTGAAAACAGTGAAACCAAGAATTGAGAAGAGGATGTAAGCTAGTAAGAGAAGGGATATGAGGAAAACCAGAAATATCTTCATGGAAGAAGGTATCACTTGCTACAGAAAATACTTCCTACAAAGTGCTATCTTCATATTTCCCTGTTTCAACCAAAACCAAATTTATTGTTCGCAGGCTTGAAACTATGTGCCAAAATCAATGCATTCTACAACAGCAGTGAGTAAGAAACATATAGGAATGTTCCAAAGATGGAAAAAAAAAGAATTAATAAATTAGGAATCTCAAGTGTATTCCCCCTACAGAAATTAGAACATTAAGAGAAGTGAAATAGAAACGTTCAGGTTTTAAATGCTTGTTAAAACATTGTTTCAATTTTAACTCATTTACCCTTCTTGAAAAATTCCAGCCTAAATTCTAAATCATTTAGAATTTCAAGATGAAGTGTTATTTTATTTTATACCCGACAAGGTTTTCCAGTGAAAATTGGCCCCATTGTGAAGTAAATATGCAAGTATTCTAAAGTTGTACTTGAGATATTGCGACTGGCATTAAACTGCTGATAAGTTAACTTTATGTATAACTAAATGCAGTTATTTCCATCACACAGCTGACTGCTATTCCCCCTGTTGCAAACAGGAAATGACTTCATGGAATCAATCGGTGACTGCTGACAACTTAATGGAGACGACTATAATGTAATTCTGTCTCTACACAGCACAACTGTTCCCTGAAGTATATATTCTATTGATATTTTGTAAAAATGCCTTCTATCCAGTATACTTCTGGATCTGCAAAGCGTGCTTTTTCACCTGACAGCTTCTTGATGAAGTTGTATGGTGTCTAACATAGTATTTCTTAATGTTTACGAGGCAACACGCACAAACAGCGAAATGAAACCTAATCTTTTAATGACTGTCTCTTGCTAACATGCCACTATCTCCAACAGTAGTACTTGCTGGTTTAATTTCTTGCAGTTTCATTTATTACAGGTCCTTAATTATCTCAATACTTCATGTGGAATCTACTTAGAAGTGAATACATATTTGACCAAAGGATATAAATATGAAGCAACCAATAAAATGACTGACTCTGGAGAATATTACATTACCTGTGCAAAAAGACTATGTAACAACAGTAGTTGAATAGGGAGTCTCATTTAGACACACACACACACACACACACACACACACATATAGAATTGGGAACCAAAATATAGCCAGATAAAAAAGAGAAAACTGCGTCAACACTGTAATTTAAAAGAAGCAAACACAAATGCTCCTGAAGTTGTCTCCTGAAAATCTTTCAATCCAATCATCTGTTTGGATTCACTTAGAAAATGTTGCCTCTGTCCATTACTAATACTTTCATTAGCTATGAATAGCACAGGTCAAGGAGCAAGTTTCCAAGATATTCAAGATAAATTCAAAATCATCACAGAACATTTACAAGAGAGATCAGTTTTTGCCAGAAATAAGAATAATAATAAAAAGATTCCTTTTATTTTACTCTAAGATCAAAGGAAATGTACTGTGAAAAAGGACTTCAGTACAGTATTATATTAAAGGACATTTGCTTTTTCAATCTTCATTTTACAGACTGTTTAATATTTAGTTTTATGAAAACTAACCTTAGGAAAAAAAAAAACCAAAAACAAGAACTAAAAACAACATGTCCTAAACTAAATTAAGATGACTGTAACATAGCATAAAACCCTGTTTCTGTTATCTCAAGTTACCATGGAAATAATACATAATGCACATATTAATCCCATGGGCAATTGCTGAAAAACATCTTCTGAGTACTGCTAAAAGCATTTAAGGAGACTGAAAATATAAATTTCTTTTAGAAAATGAGCTATAAGTGAAACAAAGAGTGATGAGATGATAATTACGTAACTGACTGGATGGGTTATCTGTCAAGAATTCCTGCAAGCCATCTTGATTGCTATGTAGAGCCAAATGGTGCAGTATCAAATTTAGAAGAAGGAGGTAATCACTTCCTTGCTCTCTGAACTTCTCCCTAGCAGTTCTGATTCAATAAAACATTTAAGGCATTTTTAATATTAAGATCCAAACACTTTCAAAGGAAAGCTTCCAATTTGGAACACATTTTACCTCTATCCTATGTGCAATTCCATAGTCATTCTTAATTTTATCCCTGACTTAAGTGCTTTGTAGAACTGTAGATATACAGGTAGATGAAAAAAAGAAGCTGATCTGGACAATCAGGTTTCATGCCAGGCAGATGAGAGCATTTCAGTATTTATATATTTATACATATGTATTTAGATTTTACTTAAAAGGCAATATATATTGAGGTGGTGATGAAAGGCAACATGTGAACCATTATCCAACAGCACTTGGCCATCTGTGCAAAGCTGTGGTTTTCTTTAGTTAATTTTATGCTCGTTACTTGTAGTGATAGCTGACAAGAATTAAGTTTTCTGAAATTCTGTTATGTATGGATAAAATTAAAGAACAATAAACAATAAATGGGTTAGCTACGGCCTAAATGACAACCATATGGATAATAAGATTTAGCATATGATAAAGAAAATTTTCAGTGGGGTGAAATGTAGTCTGATGTCTATTAACAAGGTATATTTTTTCATTGTCTAATTTCCAAAACAAGATAAGGAAGCTTAAATCAGATTCAGTCACAGTGTGAGCTGGTCTCCAACTGCTAAGCTCTGTGGGCATATGCAGGGCTAAAGTGTCTTCTAATTACTTTTGTTCAATTCTAGTTTGGTTTTTTTCTTTGTTAGGTTTTTCTGTTTGTTTTTTGTATTTGTGTTTTTTTGTTTTTTGGTGTTTTTTTTTTTTTTTTTACAACCCATGCTCATAAGGAACTTAATGAAGTTTAGTTAATGATATAGCAAACATATTTCCACGCTTGAAGGCATTATAAGGCATGATATGTACTTTTGATTTGCTCCTGACCTGATTTCTGAACTGTTTGCCTGAAATGGGACCAATGATTAAAAGAGCTATGAAGTTTTACCACATTAACTGACACTGCTCTAATTTTAAGTTAGCTTTAACTCTTTTCTTACTGAGGAATTTCTGTGAGCTGGAACATATTTGGTTTTCTTTTTTTTTTTTTTCAATTATACAATGTCTTCGAAATAATACTTGTATTAAGAATCAAGGTTTTTTTCATTCAATGAAATGTAAATCAGAGCTCAGAACTTAGCTGGAGTTACACCATGATACTGGTAAAAGAAATGTAGGAAATCAGTTAAGGAAAAGCATGCTCTAATGCCTAATTGGTTAATTATATGGCTAGCTGATAACATCTTCATATAATTCTAGTAATTAATGACTAGAACGTTATTTTATTATCAAGTATGACAGACAACTCCCATGAAAAGATAAAATTTATTTATGAATTTGTACTATTGCTACATAATACTTACTATTATTTGCTGCTTATTACATTTGAAAATGCCTTGAGTAGAATGAACAAAGTTAAGTATGCAAAGGTTAACTAGGAAATATGATTAAAAATATATTCAAGGAAGTTCCCTAGTCAAAGAGGGACAATGCATGTGCATTTTCCACTTATAGACCAATGCCAAAGGAACCTAGAGCTCAGGAAAACTTTGAATTGCACTTATTTAAGAGGTATGGTTTAGTAATGTTAAATTCTGATTGAATTGTTGAATAACTATGAACTAGAAGAAATTTTTTAAAAGCCATGAGTAAGGTAGTAGAGGAGTTTTATATCCTGAAAAATTTCAGTAAGAAAGTGAAGTTTCAGAAAACTCTGTAGTAACAATTCCAATTCCATCAAAATTTCCGGAAGTTTGAAAGCAACAAAGGAAGACCTTCAGTGAGTTCAGCAAGGTACATAGAAATTCATGCTATTTTATCTTCCTCTTTGAAATCGTGACTCAAAGTCAGAAGTTAAATACTGTGGTATTTGTTGTATATTCAAGTTGTTTTCACTCTAGCACGCAAGGCCATTTAAACATACAGAGCAATCTTGTTGCTTTGTATGTTCAACGTTTCCAAATAAAGCCACGTTGCAGCCACAATTCTCAGGTTTCTGAAACTCAAAATGAGCTCAGAAATCCTTGGAATTGGGTCTTGCTTTCCACTAATCTCCAATAGCTGTTTTGAGGCCTTCCCATAGCAAATCCCTTGATGACAGATGCCTTTTAGGAAGGGGCAGACACAGGGTGATACATGGTGAACTTTTTGTCGGAGCACCACATGTGTATTGGCTTAGGTGAGGAAAGCTGTTTAATGCCTATTCTTTTGTTTTTGGGGAATTTTCATGAGGAAGATAATCAATATGAGGATCTACTATCAATACCTTCTAGAGAAAACTAGAATTTCATTTGTTATTGCTTGGAAGAAACTGTTTTCCAGTTGTGAAGATATAGCATTTGTTGTCTTTCTAGTCAGACTGTGTTTGCCATATGGTGTAAATAGGATTAAGGAAACTGGAAAGATCACCTTGCTATTCTGATGTTATGAATAATGTTATTGGACCCATGGGAAAAAACACTTATATGAATAATATTAAGTAGTTTAAAGCTGATTATCTGTCTGATTACAAAAGGGACTAAAACACTGCAGAGTAATTTAACTGCAAAGATAATTGTAAATAAAAATTGTATGAACAATATTTTTGTTATCAGAAAAATAAACAGGTGTGTTTTCTTGACTCTGAGCTGTCTTAGCAAACAAGAGCTAATTTTTATCCTGCTACTTCCAGTCACATAAAGACCATCTGTTCATTCTTTTAAATTCCAATTAGTGGTATTGACTGATCTTCTACAAATACTTCTTCTAAGCTTTGCCTGCATGAGTGTTCTCCTTTGATAAAATAAACCTGGGGAAAATATGGCTGCCTCCTTGAAGAAGCTAACTGCTTTCAGGTCCTTTTCAGGTGTCCTTTTCAACATCCCAAGGCATACAATATTAAAATATTCTGAAACTTGTGTGCTCCTTCTGCAAATATAGTGTAGCTGTTCTTATACATTCTTAAAAAGTGCATCAATAAAATGGATGGTTTGTTCAGTACACAGCTAAGCACATAGATAAATAATTTACAAAATTAAGAAGTAGTATACTTCTTTGGGAAAGGAGAAACTGTACTTTTAGTTTAAAGCCTTCTTCCACAAGCCCCCTTTCTTATGGAACTGAAATAAATAAATAAAAAATGCTCAGGAAAAGATCATGAAAAGAATGGTATACATACTGTGAGGAATGTGCTAAAGAAAGATACAGGGAAAAATAGCTGCAGATTGATTGCCTTTCTTTTAAAGCACATGTTCAAACCTGGTTAGTTTGATCCCAGTTTAGGAAAACTAAAAAATTGGTAGGAAATTTAATAAAAAAAAAAATGGTAAAAAATTTAGGAAAACTAGAAAATTGGTAAAAAAATTTCATAAACAAATGAAAATATCACCTGCATTGATGAGAAGAATGTATTCTGTTCTTGAAAGATGATGATTTGACATCATATGCTTGTTCTAAAATTATCTCTCCACTGTAATAAAGCAACATTTTTGTAGACACAGAAGCCTCTGTCACTAAAGAGAATCCATGAAGAATTAAGAAATGGTAGGTCATGCCTACAAAATTTGTGTTGCTCTGTTACACTGGAGTGATAATGTAAATTACTGATGCATAATCCTGATGTACAACAGTTGCAGAGGTTGAAAGCAAAACTTATGCAGCTCCTCAGCTGCCTTCTGGCAACAGGTGCTTGCAGAAAGACAAATCATTTTGATGACCAGAGACTGACATTATTCTGCAGCTTTGACAATTAAAAAAAATCATCTCTTTTTAATGTAAAAGACCAACTTGTCTACAAGAACCAAACAGACATGACAACTGCTGAATCCCCTTATGCATTTTTTAGGAAACTGCTGTTTAATCTATATCCACTCTTTACACAACTGAAGATTTGGTTGCTCTTCAGGAATTTATGCTGTCATTCCCCTAGGCTAGAAGGATGTCTTTCTTCATTAGACGTTAGAAATTTGCCACAGAATTCCCTTCAGACAAGAATATTTTAAAGAAAGTTCTACCACTGAAAATAATGCTATTTAAGAACTGAGGCTATCAATATTTATTAGAGTGTCGCTATGTTTTCTGTAATAAGGCACACAATAACTTTATGTTAAAAGTTTTAGAACTTGTTTCTTACCTGCTACAATAGTTTTGCTCTGGATTTATATACTGCTACTGACATGGCACAAGCGTTAGGAAATCTTTTACTTTTTGCACCAGATGCAGTATTGAAATATTTCCAATTTTTAAATTGCTGCATAATTTAAATTTCATAATGAAGCTATGTATTTTAGGTATTTATTCAGACTAAAAAAGAACACAAGATATTTTAGTTACTAAGTCAAATACTTATAAATAAAAATATACATAATATACAAAAGTAAAGTATAATAAGAAAAATATAGTTAAAATATGATATGTATGTAAAGATACTATAGTAAGAAAACCTGAAGATTTTTAGCCTTTCTGCTCATAGGATATCTGCTACATAAACCTCTTCTTTTTAAAATAATTTTTCAAAAGACCCTTGTACTTTCAAGTGCTAGATCCAACTGTTAATCATGCCTATGCGAGCCTGTCTAACCCAGTGTGTCTTCAGACTGCAAAACTGTTCAAACTTTGTTAAAAATTAGGTGGACATTAGCATATCTCTCAGGAGCACTGTTTAACCTTAATAACTAAGCTGTTTGCTGAACCTGAGACCACACCATAGGGGTTTATCAGTACATTTGTTCCAATAAGATAAGCTTCAACACCTGAGACAGTGAAATTGGAAATTTGTTTTTTGAATTTCCCGTTCTCAAGTAAGGGGAAACTTTCTTCTGTACAAGCAGAGAAATACAGCAGTTACCAGCAGACTCTCAGTATATAATGTACCTTCTAAAGGAACACTTGTGAAACAGCACAGTTGTCCCAACAGGAGAAATCCAAATAGCTATTGTAAAGGACTGTGTAAAAGCCCTTAGGAATCCCAGCTCCATACAAATCAAAAAACACACAGAAACATATAGCAAGAGAACGAGAGCACCTGGAGTGGGACTGACCTCAACTAAACTCAGCTAATAGCCTCCCCTGCAGCAGAATTCAGCTAATCCAAATTAGGCTTTTACAGTACAATATGATTAATTCCACTGAACACAGAGGCAATACCAACACTGCTGAATAAAACAAGGTCACAGAGAGTGATTTACCCTTAGAGACAAATGGCATAAGGTGACATACTGCATAAACCCATCATCTGGTTGTCATCTGGCTGCTGTTCTTTTACATTACACTGCCATTTGTAGGGGTGGGTTTTTCATTTTAAACTCTATGATAGAGCACTGATGTTCCATCATCTAGAGTGCCATTTTAATAGTAAGAGTGAAACTGAGGACTGCCTAGTGGATGGAGGCCTGGTCCACATCAGGTGAGTTGGAACTAGACTAGATGACCGCTAGTGTTCCTTCTAACCCAACCAAGCTATGTTTCTGATTTGTTTTTGAAGTGCTAGAGGGCAGCATGAGAACAGGTGGGACACTGCTGGTGCTGCTGTGGGACTCATGGACTGTGTGGGCTACAGAAAGCCATTAGGAAAGCATAATACTATGCATTAGGAACTGCCCTCCAGGCATACTCCACAAACAACTCTGGGGAGTTGTCTTGCAAAGGAAGGACTAGGTGGGGTGGGCACAAACCATGCCAGAAATGAGCAGAACTCCAGTTCTCATGTTCACCCTAAGGCCATGATTTATACACTAGGGACACAGTTACTAGTCAAAAGTAGAGACTTGGGTAAATCTGGTGGGTAAATCAACAAAAACAGAAGCAAGAATAAGTCAGAAATTTTCTAAGAAAGAAGTATATATGGGATGCATGAAAAAATAGAGTGAAATAAAAAGACCCAGATAGTAAGGGAAAACATGCAAAGCCAAATCAACTCCCAACATTAATCAAACCTCCAAATTAATTTATGTCTTCTATGAATGTCTCGCACATGCAATACATAATAAAAAGGGGTGAAACTAAGCCCTTTACTTGAAAATTACACAAGGTCCACATATACACCAACGCTAGCATTTGTAATGTTTAGAAATGCAGACAATTGTTTGGATCAGACCTTGTTATTTTTGTACATACTTTGTCTGTCCTGTCCTAAACCTTAAATGCTGTCTGCTAAATGTTAACAACCCCCTTTTATGACATCCTCATACTTGGTTTTGATTGCTATTTTCAAAACAATGCATAGTTACATTCAATTCAAGTTTGAAATGACAAAGGAGAAATGGATCCAGAAGCGTCCCAAATGCTGCTCTGTATTGATGCAGCAGCAAAGGGATAAGCCATCTGATGAGCACAGTGAAAGGCAGTGTATGTGATACCAGCTCCATAAAATGTCACATTCTGAACATGCTGTCTTGATAAGTAAAGCTTTCACCTTTCAAAAATCTGTTTATTTAGCAACCTTCAAAGCTAGTCTAAGAAAAAAAAAAAAAAAATCTTGTCTTTAACTGAGGATTACTTGTCCCATCATACATATCAAAAATTTTTCATGGCTCTCAGGATAGCTAATATTTGGGAGTAATGTTTGCAGGTATAAATATATAAGAAAGTCAAGTGACCCTTCAGCATTCATAAGGTAGTAATATCTCTTCTGTAGGACTGCCTAATAGAACATGAAGCATTTGGCAAGCATCAGGATGGGAAAGGGAAATGAAACAAGTTTTGTCAAGGAAAAAAAAAAAAACTCTTCTTAAATCATGAAATATTCCAAACATGGTTTGGAACTGAGTTTAGTGTTACCCTGTTGAAAGTTTCATTTGAGAGCTTTACACATCTTGCAAAGTAAGTTCCTTTTCATGCATATTGTCAGTCTCTAAAAGGAGCAAAATACATTAGCTCATTTATGTGTATAAGGCCATAAAAAATTGTGTGGCATGGACAGCAGTCCCTGGTTTAGGGATGTGATGGTTCACATATCATATTTAGGAAAAAAACTTCATGGGTACTTGAGTGCAAAGCAGAGGTGTACAAGCCTCCCTAAACCAGAGAGGAACTTACTTGCATGCTTTTAAGTTACTTCTAACTGAACTTCAAGTCAGCTTTACTTTAAGCACCTTTGCATATATTTTCTTCAGTGGAAATATTTTTCTAAATCAGGATGTTTATAAATACTGTGTTTCAAGCTCAGATGATAAATGGTCATCTTAATTTAAACTTCTAACTTCTAAAAATGTGCCCTTTCCACTAAGTCATTCCAGGTGGTTAATAAACATGTTCAATGAGTTAAGCTGTGTGTAAAAGAAGAGTTTATGACTTTCCCATCTATTCCATTAATCCCCAATTACTCACCATTTTCCAAGTCTCAGCAAGAGAAACATTTATGTCTCTGGGAAATAATGATTTCTATCCTTTCAAGTACACTCACCATATTCAGGAGGTTACAAAACTGTATTAAAGAACCTATACTTAAGAATGAGTAATTTTCCTGGATTACATGTTCATTTCAGACTATTCAGAAACTATTATACCTTAAGCCTAGCAGCAAACTACTGCATGATTTTGAATACATTTTCATAGACAAAAATAGCTCAACCTCAGCTATTAGAATATTAACAGCGTAAGATTAACATTTTTAATAAAAATTTTAATAATTAGGCTTTTCTTCCTAAACTTGCCCTTCTTAGTAAAATAGTTCCCAAACCCACCAATATATAAATAAAAATAATTTTGTAATGAATCTATAAAAAATTTTAATTGTATTGTAGTATGCATACAGATGGCTGACCCAGGAGATTAAGAAATAAAAACTCTTAGATGGAATATCTAAAGGACTCTGCTCCCAGAGTTGTATTTTTATAGATAACAAAAAAGGCACACAAAAGGTTCCCTCCTGGTAAAAATTTCCAATATATCTACAGCTGGTCTACAGCCTTGCAGTCCATTCCCACACACAAAAATTATTTATTTGAGAGAAGAATTTCACCCTGGTGGTGAAACTCCAGGCTGAGGCCCTGTGAGACCCAGCTGCAAGGTGGCTGCAGGGTGCCCTGGCAGGGGGGGGCTCTGTGCTTGTGCAAGGTGTGTGCCAAGGAGCAGCAAAGGGAGCAAACACCACCTTGTAAAGCAAAGATGAGGGTGTACAGTCCTGAGGCCACCAGGGCAAACCAAATCCCAGGCTTTTCCTTCAGGCTCCCAGGTGTTTAACAGAAAAGCGAATCTATGCTTCCATATAAATAATGAATGATGGAGAGCCTATTTCTTCATGACTACATTGTCATGCATGGTCCATAGGGATTCACAATGATTAGATCAGGAAGAATGAGTGTTCAGGTTTATGTGCAAAAGAATCAGGAGCAAATAACTTACAACACAACCTGATGAAGGTATTTATAGCTATAAATATTTTGGGACAGAATAAACCTTATTTTAACACAACTCCTAACTCAGAGTTTTCAAAATATGGCCTTTTTATCTGTACCAATCACACAGAGGCCAGCAAATTTTTCCTGGAACAGAAATAAGAAACCAATTCAACACAGGCATGATTGAAGTAGGCAAAAAGCAAAGTTGGGGATACAGCTATTGACTTTTCCTTATTATTCTGATTACTGTTAAAACCCCTCTTAAAACATAAAGAGAAATCAATATCAACTGATATACAGATTTATGCAAATGCCTCTTTTATTCTTTTATATATTTATAATACACTGTGTTCTTGTACATATTTAAGGTTTTCTCTTAAGATTGAAAAATCCACACTATCTAAAACTATTCAAAAAACCAGCAAGAAGTATGATTTGAGTTTTGGTTTGGTTTTTTTTTTTTTTTTTTTAAGAGAAAAAGAATGATTGAAATAAGGATTGAAAATATTGCAACATTCTGCATCTACTGATGGTGGGCCTAAGCATTTTTCCTTTGTAGACATGGGAAGAAAGAGAGCAAGAGAAGGGGAAAATAATATGTAAATCCACAGACATAAAAACTGTAACTATGAACCAGAAAATTTTATCAGTTTCCCACTCATATAAAATATTTTCAGTTCACACACAATTTCAGTGAATAAAGGTGATCTACAGTTAAAGAATTCTAATTTAAAATGAACAATTTATTGAATAAATTTAACTTCCCTTTCGCTTTTCATTTATCTGCAAATAAAATTCATAATTTCAAGCTGACATAAGTATATGTGTGGACATTTATGGAAAAAAATATCTCTGCCTATTAGATTATGACCTTTGTGCTGTGGCTTGCAACAAAAGTGTGCTGTTCTTTTCTACTTGTGTGATGATGAATGCTGTGAGACTTTGCTACACTTCCCAGGCTGGTAAACAGAAGAGACAGAAGAATAATTTGGGTAAACCACTGCTGGTGTGAAGATTTCTGCAAGCATATACACATATTTCTTGCAGTTCTAAATTCAATTGTCCTGGGACAACTTGAAAGAAAATGTAGCTATATAGTTTCTAGTTTGAGACAATCTTTATTTTTTGCTTCAGCCAAATGTTACTATTTTTTAAACTTGCAACTTCTAAAGTGCAGGACAGATAATTGTGCCTTATCCACAGTTTCTGAAAAATTCTTTATTCCTATATTTTACCTGTCTTTATCACTTCTTCCCTTCTCTTTGCAAAGTTTTAATCCTTTCATTTGTATGTTTCAAGGGAGTAGCTCTTTTTTTTTTTTAATAGTTTTATCAGCTCTGGTCCATTCTGTTATTCTCTCTGATTTCTTCAACAGAAGTTATAAGGTCTTTTGGTCTCCTCTTTTTCCTAAATCTAGAGCAATTAAGTTTGAGCCAGTTAAACACCTCACATATTCTTTAAGCAGATTCCCTAACATTTCTCAGCAGTGAACTTATCTGAAATCATGATCCCCTTTCCTTAATCTTTCTAGCTTTCTTTGATGTTCTACCCATTTTTTTTGTTGTTTTGTTTTGTTTTGTTTGTTTGTTTGTTTTTTTACATAGTCTGGATAATTTTTTATCACCTTCAAGTATGGAAATCTTTCTTCTAAATTACTAGTCAGAAATCACTGAAGTTATTTCTGAATCTTATGCTTGACATCCTACTGCCAACAGCTACTTATGTAGGATCACATTGGAGTCTCTTTCAAAGTGAAAATGGATTATGCCATCAAGTTTCTCCTCATCCACCACTTTAATCTATTAAATCTTTTTTCCTATAGAAAACATCTAAATACATGTAAAATGTATTAGTATAAGTATATAAAAGTTATAGTTAGTAAGCTCAGGAAGTTGTTTTTTTTGTGAATTCATGCTTTGTCTAGTGAAATTTAAAGATAAGTAAGTCAAGGCACTAAGCTATGCATAAGTACATATGCAGAAACATAAAGTTATTAAGCAAAAGAATGACACCTGAAAATTATATCACCTCAACAATCAGAACAAGGCAGTCACTGTCCTAGTCATGTTCCAAGGAAGATTCTATGCAGCCTTCCTCTTATTGTTTGCCTTCTAAACAAAATATTTTCTATATAATATTTTTAACTTTTAAATTTAAAAATTTAAAGCAGTTTTATGGTAATAAGTGGTGATATATAGTGCTGCTGCTTAGCACTGTGTTTAAGGAGGAATATTAATAGTCTGCTAAGATTAACTGGCTAATGTTAGCCCTACATAGCTAAAAAGAGATATATATTTTTACATGAATTTTGAAGCTTTTGCCAAAAACCTGCCATTCTTAATCCAGTGAAAGACCAATCTTTTTCCAGAGAAACTATTTTCTCTCTAGATGTCTAAGGGTTGATTCTAGTCCAGCTTCCATAGATCAAATGAGTGTATCATCAAGTTAATGAACCTGGTGAAACTTTAATTGTTACCTTAGAAAAGTAAATGAACATTACTAACAGCAAAATCACAGGTGGAACAGAAAACATCTAAAAGTTCTTTAAAAATGTAAGTCTCATTTATATTATTACCAATTTTTTTAGATGTCCATGAAACTGATATTCCAGTCTTACTGCAAGAAAAAGAACCATTCAGTTCTTCATGCCTGCCATATTTCTAGAATTTTAAAACCAAGCTTTGCCCTTCCGTCTATGCAGAAGCATACACATACACAAATATATGTACACATTTGGGTCATGTGATTCCTGTGATATGCTCCAGGGAGTGACCCTTCCCCTAGCCAAATGAGTCCTGAATGATTTAAGCCCATCTTGCTCATTCTGATTAGTCTGCATGCATCTCCAGGCTATATATAATTTGGCTGTAATAGGTATTTCACAAGACTTTTCAGGATACTCAGCACACCATGAATAGCATTTCTCTTGCAGTGTGGCACCAGCTGTCATAAAGGACTTATCTGAGGTCAATTTAATTTTAGGGTATGAAGCAGTATTTTTACAATTCTTTAAAAATTAATATTTCTATATGGAATGGGCATGCTAAATGGCTTCCATGATACCTGTCAAGTTTTTGATTTGGTGTCTGGAAGCTGAAAGTAACTGCTGTATACCAAAAAGCATGAGAATGCTCCTGGCTGGAGCCATCCTTGGGCCAGCCTGCAGAGAGACCTTGCTGATGCTTATCTGCACACAGACACGGTTGGTCCACTCCAAAAGGGATTCCAGGAGTGATTCTGCATGCATGCAGTGTGAACAACCAGGAAGAACAGGTTTCTGGATTGAAAAATTGAATGATTCAAGCTGACAGTGCAGATGCAGCTTCTGTGACAGCAGCATAAATCCACAGCACTGGCATAATTGATTCCTCTCATCGTACATTCCTCCTGCCTGATCTTGAAGGAAGGCTAAAATGTGTGAATCCAATCACAATTAAAATCCTATAAAGTCATCCTCAAGACTTCATTAGAATATGCAATAAAATCTGTATTTGTGTATAATTTTCTTGCTGTTTGGAACAATTACAAGATCTTCTCCTATGCGATTTACACAATATCTAAAAATTTGCTACTTCTCTTTTAAAAATAGGGTGTTAAAGTTATAACAATATATTCATTAGTCTTATACATGAAGGTCAATATTTAATTTATAGCAAAGTTTTATTCATTCAGTTATGGTTATTGAAAGCACATCAATGTCCACATCTGTCAGCATTTTACACCTTTTTAAATGCTTTCCTCTCAGAAGCAAAATAATGGCAAATTGGACTGGTGGGGGCAGCCATTAAAGGGAAAGAGAAATTCAGTCCTCTGCTGTAGAAATACCTATCAACCACTCTGAAGAGCTGAGAAGTTCCTATTAAGTAAAAGACAGGCAACTAAAATGAAATATTTTCAACATTTTTGAAATTTTGAAGTGTTTTCACTGCTTGTAGGAAAACTATTGATAAGGCAGACTGAAATGTGTCTAAGAAACAAAACATATGATTAACTGTCCTGGAAGCCTGCTTAGCTTAAAAGCAGATGCACATTAGAAAGAGATACTTACATATCTCATTTTCTCTTGGCCTATAGACATCTTGAAGCATGTAGAAATTTTTGCAAATCAAAGTAAAGTTGGAATTTAAAAATTTCCAGAAAAAAAAAAAAATTCAACCAAATAACTGAAAATGCCTCCTTCTAAAACTATTGACTCAAAAAAAAAAAAAAATCAATACTATTAACTGGATTTAAGTGAACCAAAAGGTATCAAAAGCAATCAAAAGAAAATGGAGCACACAAAATTATTTTTGAAGTCACTGAAGCACACACATAGACTGTCAGTGTATGGGAAAGTTAAGTGTCTAAAACTTGAAAAGTTTCATGGAACTCTGGGACTAAAAGAATGTAGTTATTTAAGAAAAATTGAAAGCAATTAACACAATAAAAAAAAGAAATATTGTATTGCATTGATCCATCTCACATAGCTTGCTTTGTTTCTGTAGGTATCTCTCTTATTTCTGGATCAGAAATAAGGAACTTTTGGAGACTTAAGAAGAAATGCTAAATGAACAATCAAAAATGAAATCCTGCCAAAGAAGACAGACTGGAATACTTATTTTCTATTCAGTTAAAAACTGAAGAATATCCTTTTTAAAACCACATGTCTGGAATGAATATGACAAGCCTATAATTCAGAACAATTTTTAAAAAAAAAGTTTTAAAGGAATTTTGAAATGTCTTCCTGTAATTAAAGTTTAAATTAACTTTCTGCCAAGTTGGCAACAGAAACTATTGGCCTTTTCATGTTAATTTTGGATATATAAATCATCTAAGTAGGAAATGGCACTATTTCTTACAGCAACTGGATCCTGAATGTTGTTCCAGCTTGGAAAAGTTGGAACAGTTCCTTTGTCAAGTTCCTGTGTCAACAGGGCACAGTTCCTGTATCAGCAGGGCACAAACATGGATCCTTACTCAGGGGTCTTGGACACAGACTATGTCTTTGCATTAGTACCTTCAGCGGCCCTACTGATTTTATTTTAGGGTATAATATATGCTCCACATTTATGCAATAATAATTACAACAATCGCAAAAACTCAAATGGGTCTCCAGGTGGGTTGCATAAAAACTAGTGGATCCTGGAAGATGCTTAGCTGTTTTGGAGAAATTAAGAAGAATGTTTCTGGTGTCACTGGGAAATGCGATCAGATCATTTGTGTGCACTTTGTGCAGCAGCAGTGGGTTGCTAAGTACAAACACAGAAGGCGATGCTGTCATACTGACAGAGCCTCTGGATTGCTTGGGAGTACAATTTTTAATCAGTCCCAAATTTCACAGTAAGTGTAAGGAGACAAGAGCTACTCTGTAAATGCAGTGTCTCCCACTGGATGTGAAGAAAACAAGAAGAGTGGTATTCAGCAAGCCCTGTAGCTTTCATCACACAGGAGCTCACTCCTGCTCAAACAATGATGCAGAGATGCCTAGAAATTCTGCAGTATTATCTGTTTATTATTTTTATTTTGCGATCAGCCTGGCTACTCAGTGATTCATCTTTCATGGTCTTCAGGGTCTCTGAAGCAAAAACTGAGCCATTTTCAGTCCTAAGCTATGCCAAACCCAGAATGTAGAAAAAATCTGAACAGTTAGCGGGAAAGGTCACTTAATGGTCCTAGATGGTCACATCAGTGGTGGTGATGTCAACAAATCTGTTTCTCTTTCTGACGTCAGACCACCCAATATACTTCCAAAGCACACCTTCAAAGCAAAGGCAGATATTGAAAACTGGTTTTACATTGCCCCTTACTTTTTTTTCTCTGCCTTTCCTCCCACAGATTGCCCATATCTGCCTCTGCTGCATGTTTTCACAACAGCTTGGGACCCCTGCTTTTGGCATGTCAGAGCCTCTTGGCTCCTAAATAAACACGATCATGTTGAGCAGAGCTTGGTCTTACCTGAGCTCTTGCAGTTTGTAAATGTCAAAGGTATGAAAAATTCAGAGTGGTACAAAAATGGTAAAACATGTTCCAGTTGGTTTTCTGACACAAAGTAATTGAAAAATGTAAGTTGAGAATTGATGGTCAACCTTTTAGTTCTAAACTTGTCACATAGCAAACCAGTTAGTTGTGCGTCTCTCTTTCTTATATAAGTATACATAGGACCTTTTGGTATTTTGGTATGTTAAATACATAACATGACTATATTAAGAGAGAAATGCTATATTGTGTTAATTTGCATGACACATTAAGTTTTTAGACTCTCTTAATTTTAATTTGGATATATGATTTTAAAATAATGTATGGTTCATACAATAATCTGAAATCTGTACCTAATTGTCTTCTGGAAAAATTGTGGTGTCTTCCTAAATCTGTTTCAGCAGCTGTTTACACAGCAGGAGGAACAAGCTTCCACATTCCAGTAACTGCTAATTACCACTGATGCACAGCTCTGTTCTATGGCACTGCCACCTCATTTCAAAGCAGTGCAGGAATGGCTGTGGACAGGACTCAAATGACTATTATCTCTGCCTTTGGGAGACCCCTATGGGTCCACTGAGTCTTAACTGGGGACATATCTTTTGCTGAAATACAGGAGTTGTATCCTAGTATGGGTAATAACATTTGCCTTCAGATTTCTACTTGATATTCTGTGATGTGTCATCTGACTCCCACATGGCTTTTTAGCTTTTTTTAACATAAAGGTATTTTTTCATAAGCATTCTACCAGGCCTTCATGTTTAATACTTTACATTTAATATGTTTACTAGCAGTCACATTCTTTGGTAGAAAGCCTTCATTTGCAATCCAGAATGACACCATCAGCATGTAAAAGTCCATCCTGCACTGTCTTTCTCTTTTAACAAATCCAAAATGGAGCAGTCAAAAGTTATTTAGCAATTGACATTGACATAACTTTGCCACAAGCAACTGAAGCAATTACAAGACCTGGGATGGGTGCAGCTGAAACACCTTGATAAGAAAGCAATGAAAAATGACACATCACACAAACAGAATGGTTTCATCAGTGCAACACTAAATCAACATGTATGTTTCTGGCACTCCCCATTCTTTTGATAATGGAATAATCAAAAGGAGAGGAGGACTGATATCCCCAATTTTTTCTGACAGACTGGAAATGAACTAAAATAAAGCATGCCCATGCACTGTCATTTGATTGTATTTTAGTGAAGACAGTTTCAATTTAGTGCTCCATAAAGCACTTCATATTTTAGCCTGGCTTGCCTGTGGCTGGTATAAGAAGATAATCTGTTTGTTGAATTTTTCCTTCATTCCCTAACGAAAAATCAGGCCACTGAAATCAGGCAGGATATCACAACAGCAACAGAACAAATCAAACCTGTAAAACAGGTTACCTGATGTTCTGTCCCTTGTCCCTTGTGCACACAGTATACCTGAAGAGTGGAAAGAGTTAATGAGAGAACCACAACACTGACCACTTTGGCAGAAAAGGCATCTCTATACCACAGAATGAGCTGTTTCTCCCTTCCTATTAAAAGAATGAGATCTATCCACAAGAAAGAATTTATTTCTGGGCCACTTCAGTTTACAGAATAATTTGGTATTTGTTAATTTGTCTTTCCAAAGTTAACTACAAGTATCATTAGATGAGTAAGCTGATTTCTCAGAAGACATTTAGCATTTTTAATACTTCACTGTATTTTTCCCTTTTCACTTTTGGTATCAGTAAAGTCCCTTTGATAGCATATCTAGATGAAATGTCTTCTCATCCTTCAAATGTTACCACATATTACAATTACAGAAGCTTTTGTGAAGCAGTTAGATGTTTCATTTTAACACAAAAGGCAAGCCTTACTTTTAATATTTCCATCTACTACCAGGCAAAGAGATCTTCCTATTTGTGCATTTCTATTACTGTAACATTATGCAGTGAAATGTCAGCTACAATAAATAATGAAAACTCTTTATTAGAGAAGGTTTCCAAAGGTGTGAGTAGCAGAGGGAATGCACAATGGCTCTTGCAAAGTCATCCTTTCAAGATGCAAGGATATAACCTGATAAATGGAGGCAAAACTAAATAAGTCTATAGAATCTATTTACTGAAGATAAGCATTTAAAGAGAGAGTGCAAGAGAGGGACAAAGTATATTAAGTGGTTCCAATAAAAAAAGTGAAAATTTGGTTCAGTGTGTAAATTATGTTACAAGTCCTTAGGAAAGAATCCAGCAAAATATTCTGGCACTATAAATTTCTCCATGACAATATTTTTTTTTTTTTCTTTTGAAATCAAATGCTCATGTTTTTTAAGTATTTCAGAAGGAAAGTGCATAGGAAACACTGCACATACTTTAATTGTTATAAGATATTTTCCCATTTACTGAATTTTGCTGCTATTAAAATAAGAAAATAATAAAACCTTCATCCTTCTCATAAGGAGAGTAATACTTCAAATTCAAGAATGTAAGGCATGGAGAAGGCTATAAATAAAGCTTAATAAAACACAACTACTCAACTTACTGAAAACTGATTGTAATAGGAAACTTTAGCACCACTGTCAGCTCTGACTACAACAAATCAAGAGAGAAACCATGTAAGTTCTAGTACCCACTTCATTTATTTGTCTCCCTTTTTGTATTTACCTCTGTATACAAAGCAGCTATTGATTTCTCCTGAAGATTCACTCAACTGACATGCTCCCTGCTTGGGCACTAAGCAATATAAATATTAGATCTTAAGACTACACAAGACACAGTCTCTGTCATTGTTTATTACATTATCAGTTACAACCAAAGAATTTTTCTTTATAAAAATGCTCTTAACCTCATTGCACCAAACCAGTGTACAGGGTTTATGAGAAAGAATGTTAAAAGGGAGTATTGAGAGAATACATATCACCAGAGATTAAAATCATTTTAGCTATCATTTATTCCCAATGCTTCTTTTATCATCATTATCATTGTTCTCTTTTATGCAATGATTATGAAAACACATCATAGTTTTAGTTCAACCCCCTTAGATTTACAATCACCAGAAGACAGCTTGTTGGTATTTTCAGTGTTAATTTATCCAGTATGACTAGCAATGTTTAAAACAGCCATTTATGCCTTTTGTAAAAAAAAAATGTCATGACAGATACTGATATAAGATGTTGAGATATTTTCAAGTGCACAAAATCACTACTGGGCTGTATATAGAACAGCAACATTTTCATTTATAGAAAAGGATCCCAGCAAATTATGTTAACTACACTCAGCAAAAGAAAAGGAAAGCAGCTCAAGGTGTGATGTAGGTAGATAAGCTTGGAAAGAGCACAGTACTGGAAAAAGAAAGAAAAAAGCCTCTATCCTATGATGGAGGACCACAAGAAACTCTCCAATATAAACAACTGCCTGAAGGGGTAGTCCACGCCCCATTCTGGATAATTTATAACCCTAAATTCTGTAAGTTTGATCACTTTGCTCTTGGCATAATTTTCAAGGTTTCCTAACTCAGGTTTGGAGAGGAAAGTGATAATACATATGAAAATTAATGTGGAGCTGACTCCTACTCATTTGAATGGCCTTAAGGCACCTAAATTATGCCTTGAGCATGCTATTTCCAGTGAATAGGGACATTTATGCTGCCCACTTAAAACTAGTAACCTAAACTATCCTCATACTCCCTGCACACAAATAGATTAATCTAAAAGGAAATCAATTTATTCTAAAATAAGGGTGTCAATAGGGAAAGGCTTTTAGACATACCTGCCTTAAACTTGAATTCTTTACCTGAATACCTCCCATAAATTTGGAATAATACGTCCAAATCAGATAATCCTGCATACTGGAAATAAATTATCAATACGCTCATAAACACTATTAGGTGATCTGGAAAGAGTCTTCCTCACTCTCTTCTGATAAAAGCATGCTGTTCTTCATAAAGATGATCCCATCCCTGAATCAAGTACTTCAACACTGGGAAGCTATGTGTGAGACAAAAAGGAAATGGCCGAGTCCTAGGTTGCCTTAGCATAGCAAGAAACCTTTGTTAACAGAGAAGTCACCCTTTAGTCCTGATAGCAGGTGAATAGAAAAATCACATAGTCCTTTATTACATTTTTATAACAATTCCTCTAATTTTTCTACCTTTTATTGCTTTTTTTATGCTATTATTAATACTATTATGATTGCAGGCACTTAGATTCACTCAAGCTGACCTACATTAATTGTTCGAAAGCATTGACACAGCATGGTACAGATATTTTGCTTTGAAAACTTCTTAATACAATTTGAAGAAAACCTAACATACATTTTAAGAAAATGTTAACAGTATTAATCATTTTTATAAGCACTTTGGCAAACACACAGCAGGGATGTTATTGTTATAGCATTAGTTAGCTATTTTGATGCCTACACTGATTATTCATTATCACGTTATTTCCAGGGAAACTCAGATCCTTATAATATGTGCTAAGACAGAATCTATTTTGGTGCTTTAGGATGGGATTTCTGACCCAGTATATGTGCTATGTAATTTATATCTGTGGGATTCTTGTATGCTTTATGGGGAGAAACAGGCAGTGTAATCCTATAGTAAGATTTAGAAGACTATTTTAGGTTGCAGTGAATCACACTCAAGAAGTTCTGTTGTTCTCCACAGATTCTAAGAGGAAGTAAGCATGATTAACTCAGATGCAGACATCTATACTTTAGATATCTCTGTTCAGTTACATGAATTCACCCACAAGTGTTGCACACACACATTTACACACCTGGGTGTTATTCCAGAGCTGCATAAATCAGCCAAAAGCATTTCACCTCTTAATTAATGAACAGAGGAACCCTGTTTATTTTTCCTAAAGCAGTATTTCATCATGCATTCATATTCGAATCTGTGACAAACATATTTGTGAGCACTCAATTAATCTTATTTCCTTTAGCATATCTGTGTTTTTAAACTGCACAGTACATCCTTAAAGGAGACAGATTACATGAAGAACTGAAGTTCCAAAAGCACTCTAAATTCATTAGCATGGTCCTAGTTAACTTTGCTGTCTAGAAAGAGCTTTGATGAGTTTGGATTCAGTTCTATACCAGCGCAACTATATAGCTTCCAGTTGTGGAACAAGTTAAGTCAGAGTTAGAACTCTACATTGAAGTTCCCTGCTCCATAATTAATTGTATGGCAGAAGAAAACTTAGTGACAAGCACAGCAAAACAGGCCACTGAACCAAAACCTAGCAAGAGAAAGGTATTTCAGATGATACAGTCTGTGTTCATCAAATCTTTCTACACTCCTAAAATAAAAACTAGCACATCCTAGACCTCTACTTTTACTTCTCCAATATTTATTTCATCTTGGAAAATATAGAATGCACTTTCAACTGTAAGTTCTTCAGCTGGAAAATTCATATTGCTCTGACTCACGATATGTCTGAAGAAAGTTAACCAATTTATGAAGCCATCAATTGGTATAACCTTAGTATAGCTCTAGAAATCTTAGCTGTGGATTGATAGAGGATACAGGATCAGATAGGATGATGCCACAGAAGAGGGAAAAGGAATGGCTTGAGCAGCAGGAAAGGTAGTAGCTACTCTGATCTGCTCTTCACTTATGAAGGTAGGTATGCTCTCTGCATTTATAGGGGTACAGGAGCATAAGCCAGACCTCACTCTGCTACGTCTGACCTATCTCTCATTCTGATGCCATTTTCTCTTTGTCTCCCTATACACAGTCAGCAGTGGGGGCTGCCTTTTTGGAAAGTGTATTTCTGCCATTTTGTGTCTCTTTGTTCCCATGGACTTTGTGGGATTGAGCAGTTTTATATCTAGCAATTATTTGCTGCTTTTTATTTCCCTATTGCTGTTTTGCATGTTCAAACTACACACCCATAATCTCAGCTCTGTCATTTAATTTTGGAAGCCTTCTCTATGGCTTCAGGTCAAATGTCGTGTTTTTTGGGGAGTCAGTGTCTGACAGCACAGAAAGACTAAAATTCTCAGCATCTAGGATTCCAACAGGAAACGATTACATTTTCACTTGTATCTAATTGTATTCATTCCTTATTGGTGAAAAGGGATTGGCTGAAACTAAAGGGAGGTAACACCTTTTAGAGTGGCCACCTCTTTAAATTGTCTTAATCCAACACAGGCACATATTTATGCTCATTTTTATCACAACTGAAAAGCATGGGAGGAAAGAAACGATGAAATTTCCCTCAGTAAATGAAAAACTAAACTTTGTAAACAGCAATAAAATTAAAGATGCTGTTATAATGAGAATTTTTAAAAGGAATAGCTTCAGGTCAAACTGTTGATACAGACAAGTTTGAAGCAATTAGGAAGACTATTTTCTCACAATAAATAACATAAAAAATTTTTGTCAAGTAGAAATGACTTGAAAATCATAAACTCATGCTTTCATATTTTCTTAAATAGATTTTTCTTTCATGTTATCACAGTAAAAAAGAACAAAAAAAAAAAAAAAAAAAAACCAAAAAAAACCAAACAAAAACCAACCAAAAACCCAAATCCACCTCCTACTGTAGTATTTGGTCTGACAATGCTCACAGAAGGATTGTATAATTAAAGCCTGCATGAACTTTATTATTTTCTGGTCTCTTGAAAACTTTATAAATATATTTAGACATTTCACAATTTAGCCTCTTTTCCTATACTTCTGGCATAAACAGTGTCTTGACAGTCCCTTTACCCACAGTGACTTTGTACATCATCACAAGATAAAAGGAAACCAAGAAGTATTTCAGAAGACCCTATTTTGGAAAAATGTATTGAGTGTTAAAATTGCATGTTTTATATATAAAAGAAAAATCTTTATCTGCAGAAAGACCAGGGAAAACCTCCTCTCTGTTTTTACCTCTGAGAAGTCTTAGCTCAGAAAACTGATTTGTCCCATTCTCCCTCTCTGTGATCACTGCATTTGTATTCTCAGTAGCTAATGTCTTATGATTGGTGGGCAAATTTTAAATTCCCTTTGACTTCTTTTTCTTATTGAAATTTCACACAGTGCATTATGATTGAAATATTTCTTTATCTGAATTAGAGTTTCAAATGAGAATCATGCAGATGAAAGCAGATATAAAGTAAAAGTGATTTGCATAAACATTTTTTTTAAAAGAAATTTGATGGTGAAGAAGAAAAATTCCATTGTGCTAAAACCCCACTTGGTAGAAAGTAAATTATTTCATGAATCCTAATATTTTCTACAATTTGGGTTGGAAAACAAATTATTAGATCAGTGGTGTGTCTTCTGTTAGAAGCAGAGAAAAAAAGCAGAAGTTATAGATTATACCTCCTAAAATTTTGTCCAGAATGTAGGTCTCTGGTTAGTTTTGTCATGTATTTTACCCATTTCCTGCAATTGGCTTTGGAAACATTTCTAGGGATTCTTTCTCCCACAATCAAGTAGATGAGTCACTCTCTTCATTAAAAAGGCAGGCTTCCAATGCCATTTGAGAAACCCTGACATATTCTGAATAGTCACATGAGACTTTGGTTCAAGATCTATAAAAAAACCCTGGAGAAATATCTGGTGTGAGAGCAGATATCAAAGAACAGACCATGAGGCATTTGATCTTGTGGTTAGGTAACTGAACCATTCCTGGATTTTGATTAACTCTGACATAATTTAGATTTGACTTAATTGAAAAGTGTGCATTTACCCTTAGACACTGCCATTTATCTAAAGTAGTGATGCATTACAAGACTGCAGAAGCTGTCACTTAGGTTTTTAGAAGCAAGCTGCATTGTCACAGAGGTGCACACTTAGATGACTTCTACTAGAGCATCAGAGCTCTATCAGTATGTTTAGCCCCTAAAAAATAGGGAGCTTGCTTGCATTATGTATATATCATGATATAACTCTCAGAATGTATAACAAAGCTGACTGCATTTTTCCTGTTTAACCAGATAGATTTTGAATGATCTTGAAATAAAAAAAAATCCCAAAACTTTGCCATGTACAACATGCTCTTATATGCGTTTTGAAGTAAGACGAAGTCTTATATTTGTAATTTATTTTTATGTTGGGTTTCAATGAAAGTCAGGACTTTAATTTGTAGACATGGAAATCAATTTGCAAGGCATGGAATCTCTGCTGGGTTTATGAGAGATCTGGTATTAGGATATCAAACTTCTGATACCTGGCTTCATGTACATTTAAATTTCATCTCATGAAAGCAGGGTGGGCTCTGATTTCATGTGAACAACTAATGAGAGCACTCAAGGATAACAATGAAGTTGATATCCTTAAAATACCATTTGATTTGTATTATCAAAGCACATAATGACAACATTTGCACTCCTATAATTTTTCTATCTACATATAGCTGGAAAGGTCAAATATGGAATCATTTACTGCTCATAACAAGAATGATGTAGTAGCTGCAAGGTCCCATCAAACTAAATGCCCATGACATTTTCATTTGAGTTCTGGCAGTATAAAGACAAACACTGATTAAATTAAAAGCCTACTGTTATTTAGAGCACATGATTTTAATCTGAATAAAGAGGTCATACACACTGTCCCAAAACATACTTAGTGATATATTAATCACATATACATCATCATCTCCTTATTATAGTCAACATCTGTCTCTTGTATTTCCCCCTCTGTAATCAGAAAACTAGCACACCTGTATCTCCCTCTAAAAAAAGGCACCACCTCTCACAAACCAGCAAGAGCTGCAGCATGCTCCTTGTATATTAAGTGTACAATTTCAAACAGGTTCAGAAAGGACACAGTTCTGTAGGGATGGCATTATGTAACCAGATTAAGGGACCTTACATTGTACCTTTTAATGAAGATGAATCCTACAGTGCCTATTTTAGGTACTTATTTGCTGTTTAAGAGAACTTACTGTTAAATCACAGATTATTGAAAATCTATTATCAGATAATAGAATCTGATTTTCACTTTTTAAAAGAAATTCAAATCTCAATCTAATCCTGATTTTCATAAGGCAGCTACTTTTCCCATAGCTGCAAAATATGTTATGTTCAAACTTATCTCTGTGATCTAATTATAACTCCTTCTGTATAATGTTGGTACCTATGATGTTCATGAGTTATGGCAGAGTCCCATAGACACTCTAATTTATGGACTGATGGAAAAGTCTGTCACTACAATAGCTCTTGTAATTCTTTAACATTCTCTGTTATTTTTCATAGTTAGAGAAAAATGTCTGAGTTGCTGCATGACACTGTCTCTCATTTCAGCTGGCTTAATTAGCAAAAACATCCCAAAGGAATGAAATTATACCCAACTGGGAATGTCTTTTTCAGTCAAAAATATTAAAGTGACTGAAATATTCAAATCAGAAATGTTTTTTGTAATACTATTAAAAGTTCTTCTCATTTTAAAATCTTTTCACAAACAAATCTTTAAACTTAGACTCTGTGCTCAATTCTTGCATTGGCTGAAAGCAAAACAGCAATAAATATTTAAAGACTTTAATAATTTCCAGACCCCTTACAGTTTCAATTAGCATATTAATGCAATGGTTCATTGGTCTTATTCAAGAAGTTAAACTTCTAAATGACTAAATCAAAAGCTTCTATTATATGACTATGGGAAGACTGGTATTAATTGCAAAGGAACAGGAACCAGAGTGGAAAAATATAAACCCTGCATTTGATTAATTGTTCAGTCAAATGATTTCAAAGGTCTCTTGTCTTTCTCTAATTAGTCTAGCAATTAAAAATTGATCTATATACTGAAAATTATATTTGACTTCATAATTATGTTTTAATCTGCTAGTATCCTATTCAGAAAGATAATTTAATTAATTTCTACATATACTCATTATTATGTGTTTCTAAAAACATTCAGTATGTTTTCAATGAGTTCTTTAAGAAAAAAAAAAAAACCAAAAAAAACCCAAGTAAACAATTTTACCTGTTCATATTTGGTGGGCAATAGATGCTGCTGGTAAAAGAACTCAGTGCTGGAAAATAGTATGGGTGGAAATAAGAGAGCTTCTGGGTTTCTTGATTTACTGGCCAGCACAAATTTGCTACAGTACCCATAAAAGTAATTCCTTAAACCCTTGATTTGCAGAAATCCTCATGAAGCTGATGACTCTTTGGAGGAAGACTCTGAAACTTGGCTGTCTTTGGTTATAAAAAATGCTCTACATGTCATCACTACCCCACAGGCAGGAAGAGTGCTGGCCAGTTTACTGAGTGCACAGCTGTGATTTCCCATAAAAGCTCTACCTTGGCCACATCTTGAAGGTCTTACTGTCATTCAAGTCTACAAAGCTGTGCATAAGAGATGCTCTAAACCCCACAGATTAATCAACCGAACTGTAACATTTTTGTCCTGGGCTACAGAAGAGAGATCAGGAACAGTGATGCTACCTGGAAGAACATTTCCAAGAGTATGCGCTGTTCCAAGCACAGTACATGGCACTTGCTGTGATGAGTGCGTTAACAACACAAAAGACTAAAGGGCAATGTCAATGTTTAAAGCTTAAAAGTTAATTTCCTGTAGCAAAGGAAGAGATGTAGTAGAGGAAGGAATTTTTTTTTACATTAGTGTAACTGCAGGTTATGAAGCTAGTGCTGCTATTGAAGATGTAGAAGGTCCTTTTGCAGGCAGAGCTACATAACAAGATTTCTTCCAAATGGAAACACCTGTTTCTGCCCTGACCTTTTATTACAATAGTTTTGTCTTTGATGATTGAGAAACAAGACATGGAAGGGTGCTTATACATGTCTCCATTCTCAAGAGAGGTGAACACAGACTTGTAGCTGCAGAAAACGGTAATTTGCTTTTTAGTAAGAGAAAAGTAGGTTACCAAATCTAGCTAGTTTTCTAATGTGGTGAAGTGTTATGGTAATGGTCCCCAGCTGGATAATAAGTTACATAGACTATGATTTACAGAAGGTTGATCATTAATCTTAAGAAACTCGTTGCTCTTTTATGGACAGTTATTATATAGCTGGACCTAACAGTTATTATATAGCTGGACCTAACTGGTCCTCCAATCTAAACACCATCACTATTGGTTAATTAAGAAACTGTCCTTTGGTAAACAAATCATCATGACATATTCCACATGTTCACAATGTGTGAATAAGGATAAGAATTGTTTTTCATTCTTTTCCCTGATCTTCTCACAACCTTTCCCCAGAACGATGACTGGGAAAGTTGTGTTTCTCTCTGTGGTCAGAGAGCTACTGCTCTCTGGAAAGATGGAAATGCATACCAGCATGGGTATGCACAGAAGCACAGAGGTTGAAATACATCCAGATACTACAGAGACTCACAAAATGAAATCGCAATTGGTACAGAGTCAAGCTGTCATGGTAGCAACAGCCAAACTTCTTCTGTTGAAACATGTCCAAGTACTTGAGGTAGGGATGTGCATTGTCAAGTGATGTGACTGGCAAAGAGACTACCTAGGAAAAAGAGGAGGTTCTGGGAAGGCCTGAATAGATGAGCCAGCAGCAGCTGCTGATATAACATTAGGGTCCCTCTGAGGCCAGCATAAGGGCATAAATAAAAGGTCAAGGAAATCATGTCATCAGACACCAGATTGTCTTTTTGTTATTAGTTTACTTTCCGGTTCCATTTTGGACAGTTAAAAACATTTTTTTGCAAGAAGGGGACGGTGTGGGAGGTAGTGAAGTCATAGGCAGTATAGCTGTGAGGCAGTCAATGTCACTTGTTCTCAGGGACAAGAAGTGCTTCTCTTGGATTCAGCTGTCTTGGTCTGTCTGTAAGGCCAAACCTTGCTCTCCCCCAGGCCAGGGTGGCACAGGTTGGCCAATCCCCATCATTTCTCACCAGTCCACCACTCACCAAGCTCTGGCCCTGATGTTGTTCTGTCCATAAACATGATAAAGAAGGGCCTCAGTTTGACTTTGATAGAATTTGACTAAATTCTATTCTCTGGAGCTGTTGATCAACCATTCATGGGGTTGACATTTCACAGTTTTAAGAAGACATCAGTCCACAATTACTTAAGTTTCTAAACAGGGAACACATGATTCACTGCTGGAAATCAATGAACAAAGATGCTGAAATTGCTCTTCCTCCTCCTCCTCTGTCACACCAGCAGCAATGAAGTTCAGAGTTTTTCACACACTCATTCTCTGCAATAAGCAAAGTATTAGCTCTGTCTTCATGTCTCTCCTGAGGATTTTTGTCTAAATGACCCATCTTCTTTTAAGTCAAAATCAGCCACAGCTCTCTGGCCAGCACAATCTGTCTTAAAGGTTTCTCTAGTTAAGAGTGGAGGATCTTTATGCTAGGGGTAAAGTTGCATTACATGGTTGAAATAACAAAAGATAAATATAAAAGTATATTGCCTCTATGGCAGCTTAGTTTACCATAGAAGTTCAGCTCCTTGGAAGTGTGTGACCACAATAAAAATAGCTGCTGGCAGATAAATAAACCAGAAAAATAGTTATGTGAAGAGTAACTCATGAAAAGGGATCTATCCCAGGAACTAAATAGCATGAAAAGTTTGTGACACTGCTAAACAGCAGTAGTTTCCAATATCTCTATGAAGTTACCAAATCTTTAATTGGTAGGAATTTCTAAGTTCTTTCTATAAGAAAATTCAAATAAGATACAAATTACGTTTTCTTTTTTTTCTCCTTTTTTTTTTAATTCCCAAGTACTTCTTTTTTTTTCCCCCATCAAAACCATGAATATAAACTCAGGTTCGTTTCTTCAGATGCTACTTACAGAAATAGAGTCTTGGGGGAGCTAGCCAGTTTTCTGTTAGTATCGCATTCTAGTCTTTATTGGGTATTGGATCAGATCTTTAAAGAATAGAGACAATTCAATACTTTTGTCAGAACTAACTATTTTAAAGTACCAGATTAAAAAAGAGTGCAGGGTTACATGTTTAAAAGAAACATATGCCTGATATATAGACCATACCTAATTAGTCAGCACCAACTTATTCTCTGTTTTGAACTGCCTGTTAACATTAACCTGCATAAAATTTTAAATGTATTTTTCAAGTCCCTGTCTGTGTTAATCTACTTCAGAAATTGCCCAGGAAGACACCATATCATAGTCAAATATGTTGAAAAAAGAAATTATTTTTTCAAATATGCTAATAATCCTCAGACTCTTGTCATGTTCCTACTATCAGTACACAATTTGCTTGATGTAGAATTTCAACAACAAGCATTGTTGGTTTCAAAGGAGTTTGGCATTTGGTGTTTTAAAGCATCTGTAACACAGAAACATCTGTACCAATCTATTTCAAGAAGAACACTAAGTTTATCTCCCTTACATCCTGCAACAATAACTGGCTACAGCTCAGTGTACTTGCTAGACAAATACAATTTAGTTGGCCAAAAGTCTGAGCTCTCTACTATGTTTGGTTGCCTACTATTTCAGGAATTCAGTCTAAAACAACAGCAAAGGCAAGACATCTGTAAATGGTACTGGCTGTCACAAATCCTGACAGCTTACACTGACCTATAACATTAATATATCAGCTTTTCACTTTTTAAGACCTGAAGTGTAAAGAGCAGTTTCCACTCTCCGTTTTGCAAAAAAGATAAGTTCTAGTCAGCCCACAGGGGAAAAAATGACAGTTGCCCAAAATAAAGGTCAGTGCTTAACTCTGTAGCTTTGCATGCCCACAATTCAGCTAGTAAATATTGCCTGTTTATGTTTTCTCATCACTATAGCCAAAGCATATCAATAAAAAACCTGGTGTAGATATTTCACTCTGCTATCTTCTGTCAACTATGATTTTAACTGGTTGAGGTATTGCATTGATGTAACACACAACTGCACTGTGTCAAAGCTAGCATTCTTCACTGAATTGATTCAACTGCAGCTAATCCTGTTCACCCACCTGTGAGATCTTCAGATTTTCTTTTTCTCTCCAAACAGCCAATGAACTGTGGGGATCAGACCAAGTGAGAGATCACTTTCTACTAATAGCATTAATAACAGACAGACTTGATCCAGCTAAACCTAGCTGAACTTTCAAAACACAAGTGGATTTTGGACGTACTTCTGAGACACCAAGCATAGCCACAAGAGACGTTCTTTCTTCCTATTTTCCTGACACCAGAAAGATTCCAGATACTGACTGTGGTATATAGGGCATGTGGTACAGTGGGGTTAACACAGAAAATAGGCAAGATTTTTCCCAACTTATTTCATAAGGCCTGTAATCACCCAGCTGGTATGCACCAGCACACATCATGATATCAGTCTGCTGCTGCTGTTCTTGGTCAGCAGGAAAAAAATATAAGGTCACAGTTACATTTAATTAAAGAAAACATGAAAATAAATGTAAAAAGCAATTTTGGATACTGGTGTGTGTATGTTGCATTGAGGGCAAAGGGGCAGTGATTGGAAAAAGGGACTGCTTTAAGTTTATTTAAAATCTGAAGTCAGATAGCACACATATTTGCAAAAACTGCATGGTTCGTCCTTGTGTGAATAAGTCTCACTCAGCACCACATTTTCAGTACACCAAACCACTGACTTTAGTTTCAGTGGGAAGAAAAGCTGCACAAAAAGTTGTAATTTCTCAAGATGAACAGTTTAATATGTCAAAGACCTCTGGCCAAAGCTATCCTTCATTCCATGTTCTCTGGGCATAACTATGTCCCTATTTTCCACTTGGTGATATATTTTCAAGGAAAACTGCATGATACTATGTAAATTTACTACATCAGCTTTGATATGTGTTCAAGGTCATGTTGGTTCTTTCTGACTCGAGGGATTATTGCTACAAAAGGGCTGAGTATAGGAAGAAATAGATGCATTCAAAAGGGCAAGTTAAATAGAAGAAAAAAATGTTAAGAATTATTTTAAAATTATGAGGTCTCATCTTAAATAAAAAAGTTGAACTAAAAATCTTTCTAGATGTCAGAATATGTAATTTTAAGATCTTTCATAACACATATGAACATGAACAGTGGACTCTTCATTAATCTTCAGCATCATTTGATTGAATAAGGACTTTCAGTTCTGTATTTTTCGTCTGACTGTACATTGCATATATGTATACTATACAAACAGCACAAAAGTGTGAGCAATCTCTTAGGTGAAGCAGAACATCAACTGAGAATATGAACTTTATCTTTTACAAAAGTAACAGCGAATTTATTTGCCATCATTATTTACTGCTACTCAGAACTGAGTAAAAAGTGAGGAGGCTGAAAACTAAGCCAAGCGTTTCCCAGTGACCGTTGAAGAGTTGGGATGATAAAGCAAAGCCCTGTGCCACTGGGAGTGTGTGTGTAGGGGGGAGGGTTTTTACATTGCCAAAACATACACACTTCCTGTAAGGAGAGTGTAGGATGTTTTATTACATTTTCACAGAAGAAAATAAGACCAAAAGAAGGCAAGTTCAGCAACAAAAAGGTGCCAATGATTCTGAATTCATTAAAAGTTGGTGGAAATATTCAATTTTCAGCATCACTAAAGGATGCTTCTATCTGTTATTTTGCCATGGAAAATAATATTTCACTGTATTTCTGTCAGTTAAAATCTAAATCTGCTGATACTGATAACAACATAATCATAATTGCCCTTATGCGTTACAGAGCACAACAGTACCAGAGTGTGAGCTTTTGGTGACTGCTGCAGTTCAGCTGTTAATAGGATGTAGAGCACACATTGGCAGAACCAGGCACAAGGGCTTTGGAAACACCATATATAGCCCAGACTTCCATTCAGTCATGTCTGCCTTCTTTCTTCTATTCCTTCCTTTTTCATTCTTTTCTAAATTAAAAATCTTACAAAAGAGAGGGTGGGAGCTAAAATGTTGTATGCCTTTTGAGATAACTTTAAAGCAACTTATTCTTGCCTTCATCAACCTGTTAAAAATCAGTACTTGTTTTATATTTTGATTTATCTATTTTGTTTGATTTGGTTTTGTTTGCCTTTTTTTTTTTTTTTTTTTCTATTTTGAATGAAGATAATAAGGGTATATCTTTTTAAAAAGCTATATCACCATATAAACAGAGATATTGATTTCACTTTAAATTTCTCTTCTAGGCATGGAAGAAATCAAAGGATACTGTCATCTTTCTGCTGATGATTTAAAAACTCCTGCTAATGGATAGTGCAGTGAAATTACATTTTCTCTCTTTCTTCCTCTTTGTCTAAGTACTATTAACAGGTGCTTGATTTCTTTGGTAAGGAGAAAAAGGGCCACTATATGAATGCATTAATTTTTTATCATCTGATTTGTTTTCTTCTTGTAAAGCTATGGTTTTGGCAATGATAAAAACATTCCTAGCAGTACAGCTCTGTTAGGGAGCATTGCTATTCATTGGTAAATACAATGTTGATTATCACATGAATTTAGATGTGTTTGATACACATAAACATAGATCAATATAACTTATTTTCCATATGTTTATTTACACTACTGATGCTTTTTAGACCCATTATGTGGAACTAAATTGTATGAACATGAAATACATTATTCTGACATAGGAATTCTCAGAAAAAACAGTATTTGATCTTCTTTTGTTCTAGAGATAAACACCCATTTCACTGAGAGAATTACACTGATCTGAAATCAACACAATAAAGGAGCATTATATTTAAGGTCCTAAGGTGCTAAAATATTTTGAATTTTTAAGCTCTTTTAAACTCTGATCTGACTATAGGCAAAATGCAAACTAAACCTTCATTTTGTGTTAGCCTGTACTTCATTTATGCTACTGCACAAATACAGCCTCTTGCTGCCAAAAGAGAACTCACAAATCATATATAAGATTGGCTAGTTAATTGCTACTTTTCATAGCTGAGAAAAATGTACATTAGTTAATGTTATGGGAAATTTGCTATATCAGTTACTCTCTGCAATTTTTATCTCACCTCCATTGATTATAGAATAAAGTTGGTATTTCAAAAAGTCATGAAAAGCAGCTAGCAGACTGCTTTAAAATTATTCAAATGTCATATTTCTGATTTACCCTAATGCAGATGATAGTTTTAAAAGTTGGTAGTAGAGGGAATTTTGAGAAGTTCATGCATTGAAAAGCAATACTTCCTACATCTATTAATGACATTTAGTACTATATAGCATCTTGAAAGCAGTACACTGCTGCCTTCAATGTTCCAAATATTCCCTATTCAATGTTGACAAGACAACATTTCAGAAGCCCTGCAAAAGCTATTAGTCTACAGATATTTGGTAGGAACCCTTGCATATTCTGAAACCAGCTAGCAAATGCTTCCAAGGGAGCCAATTGCACCCATGGGAAAAGAACTGGGGTTACACCACCACTGACCTCATTCATCACTTACTGACAGTGGCCTAGATAAAGTTTGCAGTTTTTCCTGTAAATGCTGCTTTCGGAAGTATAAATGCACCAGGTGTGGTGACTCAGTTTCAGACTAACCCATTGTTTTAAACAAACAAGGAAGGTATATAGCTTCCACCAGTTGCACACAGAGCATATGAACATACAAAAATCAGACAAAGAAATCTATGCATGTGATGATGATTATTTTGTTTTGGATCCCAAGCATATGATTATATGCTTCCATTACAAATTTTACCTGTGTCATGTCCTAGATCTGTGCCCTCAGATCTTCTTTGTTTAATTAGAACACCTCTGGATTGCTTTGATTTTCTGAGATACTAACACTATTTAATTATTTGGATATACCAATAACTACAGTATAAGACTTAGTAATGACATTTTTACAAATGACAAGAGGAACAAAGTGTGTGTCTTTGCTTGGATCCCCAACTACAATGCTGACTGAAGAAAAAGCTTTCTCTTTTCTCTTACTTCCTTATTACCCCAGAAACTGTTAATAAATTAAACCAGTGTTTCTTATATAAAGGAAGTGAATTCCTTCCCACACTGATGGATTTTAATAGCAGTTATATTTGTATTCTTAGGCTAATGCCCATCACAATATTATCTAAGTGTTCTCCAAAGATTCAAGTGACGTATGACAAGAAGTATAATTTCCACTTTTCTGACTCAGTATCTTTGCTGATAAAGTATTTTTAACTTGCTTTCTATTTCCTTGTGCCTTTTTACTTCTATTTTTTTGTGTATTTATATTTAGAATGTCTTAAAGGAATTAAAATAGAAGAGAACACTACCCGTTTTACAAGGATATTTTTGTACATAAATGTTCTCTATGCACAACTAAAAACTTAAACCATAGAAAACAATGTGACTGCACAGGATGTGCAGGCAGCTTGCCAAACAAAATGTATTCAGTTATAGGTGAGACCATGCATGTGTTAAAATTTTAGCCAGTTTAGCCACCTGATGCTAAAGGTAGATAAGTAGATAGTAACTTTTTGCTTCTGGAGAATTGTGAATACAAGGTTCAGTGTATGAAATGAGTTGAGACTTCCTCCTTGCATCCTTTCATGTCTCCTTATAGACTGCCTTGAAATACAGAATCATAACCACCACAAAATTGCATACTTCTCCTCCCTTGCTATCTCCTGCACTCCAGATAGTAGTCCCTGAGTGAAAGATAAAGTAAAATATTAGCCACGTTTTAGTCAGGATTTCACCACAAAAGAAAATGAAGATGGAAACTATACTTTGACTGCACGGTTTCCTCTGTGGGAAATAGGCAAAAGTATGATTTTTATTCAGCCTAAACCACATCCCTTCCACCACACAGTGCAAACATTTCTGACAGATGAAATGTCAGCCAGACAGGACTGCTGTTCCTGAAACATCCTACCCTGTAAATCAGCATAAATGGAGCATATATGAGCCATATTCTGAAAATGGTAAAAAAAAAAGGCTTTTCCTGATCATTCCCAGCATGTATTTAACTGTACTAACTGTCTGAACTACAGATTCCTCAGAAACTTAATATGATACCACTAGGTTTATTCATCTTTGTTCCATTACAGGATTACAAAATGTTGTGATTTGTTTACAAACTGTTTGATTCTGTTACCTTTTTTTAAAGTTTTTGTTTGTTTCTGTTTATTTGTTGTTGGTTTTCAGTTGATTTCAAGTTAATTTTTATTCAGTTACATTTGAATTAGTGGTAATTGAAAGAAACAAAAGTAATAAAAATATTTTTCTTTTTAAATTTCATTTTTCAAAGTATTTTTTAAAATAAGCACATCTAGAAATGCAACATTTTTGCCTACCTGCTCACTATTCATGTGACATTTTTGATAGGAAGCTGCTATTTTCATTTTTTATTCTTAGCCTTTTAAATCAGCCTAATTTCCCAACTGTTTGTCATTTTGTCTATCTGAATTGATAATTATCTCTTTGCAGATTCATCTTTTGTATTGCAGGTTGGATCTTAAATTTCTGTATTCTTTAAACATTCAGGAATTCATACAGCTATTTAACTCATCATGTGCCAGCAAAGACTTTTTCTTGCTCTCTTGTTTTTCTTTAACAAGATGTAAAACCTCTATGGAAATAAAGGAAGGCTAATTTTTTAATTTCCAGCATGTTAATGAGACATTATATATAAAATTAATGTGTGGCTCCGTGAAAGCAAAAAAAAAAATCTTGAGAAAAATATATCCAAAAAGAATTTTAGTGAAAGTCAAATGTGAACATTATCATAAATGAAAAATGGGAAATTATCATAAATGTTGGGAGATAAACCTCTATAGTTAGAGATTATGTAAAGATGCCATAAAATATTTTAATAGTATTTTAAGTAAATTAAGTGTATTTAAGTAAATTAAAAGTATTTTAAGTGTAATATATGGATATAAATCACTATTTTGAAAACATCTTTCCTATATTTCAAGATTCAAGTTTCAAAAGACTGCATTGGTACACATCGATTAACAACAGAGGTTTGGATTAATCTTTGCTAATCATACTTTTCCCATAACTGATGGTAGTCACCCAAAACTGATCAAGTAGGCTTGATATCAAGTCAAGAGAGAAAGAGTGATACTATTGGCAGTATTAGAGAATCTGCTTTGGAGCAACAGAAAGGCTTTAACAATATTTAGTGTTTAGTTTTAAGGAAGTAGATTGAAAAAATTTCCTGACATCTCAGATCAAAATGCTTTCTTGACCATTTTCCACTGACTTACTTGATTAGATGTCTATGTCAACCTAATGCTAAAATATTTCTCGTATAAAAGGTAATCTGCAAAACTGAAGGTAAATATCCCCTTCACCACAATTCTATACAAGGAAGGCTTGCAAAAGCTAACAACTCCTGAAAGCAAGCATTCCATCAGGCTCTAACTACCCACAGCCGCACTAACCACAATGCACTTTTGGGTTAAATCTTCTTTCTATTGCTTTGTCTCGCTGCTCTTAACAGGTACTGCAAAGGAGAGACAGTAATTTCAATCATTGTGTTTTACATGTTGTTTTTCTTCTGTACTGTAAGTATTTTGTAGTTTAATAGAAGACTTCATAGTTTAGGACTATCAGTTGAGGTTTCAGGGGCCTAAGGTTCATCAAAATGGGTAAATGGGGGAAAAACACAGAGTAATTAAGTTCACAATGAATTTTACTTCTAATGAAGCTACAATTGTCTCCTGTTCATCTTTTATCAATAATCATTGCCAATTTCAGTTGGAAAATAAATATGAAGGCATAGAATAAAAATAAATAAATAAATAAGAAGATAATGATTCCTTATTAGTTAATTAGATAATGATTCCTCTGTTAGACCTTAAAATGTGACCTGCATGTATTCTATGTAATAGTGGAGGAAATACAGTTGTTTTAAACTGTATTCTAATCAGAAAATCAAGATATAGAATTTACTAGTTGAATCCCTTTTTCTCCTGTCCCAGTTGCTTTTTACCAACTCAGGATTGTCAGCAACACAGAAATTGTGTCAACCAGCAGCTAAGATCATAAAAGGGAAAGCATGGAAAAATAAGTATTGCTTAAAAGAACATCCTTCTCATTACAACACCTATGATTTTCAATAATTTCCAATCTATGCTAATAAGCAGATCCTTTAAAAGTGTTGATAGCAGCAATGGAAATGTATGCCCAATACCAAATTATTATTATACTGCTAGGTTGTTTGAAATTTCAGCTTGAAATAATTGTGCAAGAAGTTCAATGACAAAAATGTATGTATTATAAAGTAAAAACCAATTCAAAGTCTCAAACTTTTTCAGCAGAGAGAGACATATATTAAAAATTTTATTTGCTTCCAGCTAACAATGCTTCCTAAAATATCACATGCTAAACTACTAGAGGTCATTTTCAAATGCCAGAAATAGTAATATTAGACCCTGATGGCACCTTCTATGCTTCTCTTGGTGTATATAACATTACAAAATAATTCATACTTGTTATTTCAATGAGATGGATCTTGCTCTTCCCATTTGAATGTTACAAAAAAGAAAATAATAATGAATTGCATTTGAACAAGCTGTAGTCAATATCACACCTTCAGCTCACTGCGAAGAAATATTTCACTGTCCTATCACCTCATCTCTCATCATCAACTGACAATTCATGGAAGGCAAGCAATTCCTGGGAGTTGTTTCACTGCTTTTAATCTCTGCATATTGTGGCAGACTTATCTGTGAATTTTCCTACACTGCCTAGGTCCTCAAAACCTTCAACATGGTTTCAGCTTAGATTTTGATCGCTGTTTTAATTTCCTTTATTAAAATATAATATATAAAGGGAAAGGAATCTTTTAAGCTCCCAACCAAAAATGAAATTATACCTACATCATCGTAGGGAGCTAACTTCTTATTAATACAATTGTATTTGACATCTCCATTAAAAAATCTTCTAGTGTTATATTATTATGTCTGTGACAGCTCACTCTGGGTTCTATGGTTACAAACTGATTTTAGATTATCACTTTACTGCATGTCTCCTAACATACATAAGAGGTTCACTTTAGAGAAACAATTTGTTTTTGCTCTAAAGGGGTAATGAAAAGATATTTACTGAATTCAATTAAACTTTTGCATAATAAGTGTGATGCTTTTAATTTAAAGAAATTTAAAGAACCTCATGCTTAAGGGAAAAGTGAAATTAAGCTCTAAAGTGGTATAAAACCTTTTTGCTAATTTTATTAGCCAGTTAAATATAGTCTTTTGGACAAAGTAAAGGAATATCTCTCAAGAGACACTGTGAAACACAGGAAGCCAGGCATAAGTGAAAAAGGAATATGATATGCAAAGAAAGACATTAGAATGGCCAAATAAAATCCCACAAAAAGTTAAGTTTTGCTTAAAATATCAAGAATATGATTTCTGTCATTTTCCCATCATAAGAAACTTTTAAGCACACACACCAGTATACAAAACAAAGCCTTACATTTCAAAATCATGAGACCTTTATACATGCATAGCAATATGATTTTTGACTTTAGTAGCAGCATACGATTTCATGTAGTTCCTTATAAAGCAATTCAGACAACAATTTAAAGAGTGTTAACAGTAACATTACAAGGTCAGGTAGGTATCTCAATAGCAAAAATTAGTTTTCATAGAGTGTCATTAATATACAAATTATTTATTCCGCTACATGATATATTCTGTCTGGGAGCTTGACCTCTGCATTGCCATATGGTGATTGCAAATTTTGCAACAAACACTGCACCAGCCTCAGATTTTTGCTTGTTCAGAAGATTATCCTTTCTACATTATTTAACTACCTGTCATTTGACCTTGCCTTGAAAATCATTGTATGCTTCTCATGTCACTGCATTCACTGTTGACAGCTGGTGTTTATCATTAGAAGCTGTGGGGGGAAAATTACTCAGTCCCACTTACAAAAGCAGATCATATAAAAATTAATAGAAATGAGGAGTCCCTAAATACCAGCAGCTAACACTTTGCCAAACAGGGGGAATGAACAGTGGTTAGATCAAATTTCAGTGTACAGCTGCTGTCAGCATTCCTACTGCTCAAGAAAACAGCTGAAGTGGTACCTGTGATTTCTAAAGTGTTAGCTTTAAAATATGTCAAAATGCAGTATGTTAGTCTGCAGTACAGCTATTTTCTGTGGTGGGCTAAAACCTAAACAAGGTGGTGAGTGATCACTGTTTGTCCCACACTTGTAATCATCCATTACTGGCAACTGTCAAGACAAATTCTGGGCTAGACAGACCTCTGTGCTCAGCCGTATGGCTTCTCCTCTGTTGTGATAAAACACCTGTCAGATGCAGAAATCAGCATCAGGATGGTGATGTGGGGGATGTCTTATTTCACGTATGAAATACAATCCTGGGTCTGGCCAAGCTTGCTTAAGTAAAACTACAACATGTTTTTATTTAAGGACATCAGCTCTTGTATCATAGACAAATACAGGAATTTAGCCTTTGGTAACTGCAAATATACTTGGTTGCAGCTCAAAGGGGTATCCAGCTGATTTCCTGCCAATCTTTTCTTACTGATGACATGAGCTGTTGGAATAATCACATTTCAGTGAAGGAACAATATGTGACTATATTTAGTTTTCATATTTATATGTTTAGTTTATTTAGAAAGCTCACTAGTGTTGTGTAGGAAAGGAAGGGAAAACTTTTAGAACAGTTTCCCTAAATTCTGCTTCCTATTCTTGGGAGGTGCCTTTCCTTCATTTGCACTCCTTTAGAACCTGTGGACCCAATTTTACCTGTCTATCATCAAAAATAACCCTATGGGTGGAAATAAAAATCTGCTAAGTGACTTAATGCAAAGACAAGACCCTCCTCTTATGTAGTAACTGATTATGGATCAGAGGGTTGCTGGGAAACAATGAGAAGTATTGCAAAAGCTTGATCTTCTATGAATGCCCAATTCATTATGGCAATGCAGTTCTTTTTTTTTTGACACAATAAAGCTTTTGACACATTAAAGAGAATGTGAAATTATATTCTTTCCAATAAGCTTTAGTTCCACTTTCTTGACTCATCTTGTTTGTTTATATTACACCTGATTTAGACTTTCAAACTGTTTCTGACACCATAAAGCCTGTTTTGTTTCTACAGAACAACAAAAGACTAACTCTATACCCAACCATAAAATTAATCAGACTTTATAAAAAATTATTGGATTGTCACACATATAATTAAGCTGGGATGGGCAGACATTATTTTGAACATGCAAAGCTGCAAAAGTGCAGAAGGGTGTGCATTGCATGGCTTTAACATAACTCTGAGGGGCTCAGCCAGTGAAACAGGTAATCCTGTGTATAACAATACCCAATGCTCACTCCTAGCTGGTAAAACTAGAACAAAGAAGGGATAAAGAAATGATTGATGAGTATTCTTGCACATTAAAGGCTAGTGGGTTCACTCACATGTGACTTTCAATAGATTTTTCAATCTTGTGGACTGTGGGCTTGTGGAAAGTAAACAACTGGCACAGGATGCAATTCCTGTTGTAGGACATAAATAGCAGTTTTAATTATTTTTTTTTTAATATGCTCATCCAAATAGCACGATCTTTAGAATGATCCTGTGTATCTAGTTCTGCAATTGAATATGCTAAAAGTATTCCATAAGAGAGAAAATAGATATTAATGAATAAGATTTTTAAAATATCATTGGCAAAAACATCCCACTGCCTTTTCATTTGCTTACAGAAAAGAAGTTTTGGAAACCTGCGTCACTAGCAAAAAATTTGCATTTCATACAATTCTTCAAACATACTTTTAAAGGAGGAAATAACGCTTGTGTGTTTCCTTGAAATGAATTTAAGTCTTCTCAAATAACATTTTGATTAATTACATGTAAATGAATTCTAAGTTTATAAAAGGGTTTCTTCAGTTGTCAAGGTGATTTTAATTAGCATAAAGTGGGAGTCTCTTTCCTGGTTTACATCAGTACTTATGCTGCTACTGGAGAAACTACAGCTAATCTTCATAAGGCTCACTTAATGCTTTAAGTATTTACTTAGTTTCTTCAAATACAGAAATTAGGAAAATAAACACTACTAAACTTCTCCAGTTTTATGTAAGAAATATTAATTCACAGTATCTAAATTCATGTTGGATGGATCATGAGAGCATAATAAAAATTTAGTTATTGTTCCTGTATAAACCATGGCTAGACACAGCAGTAACACCATCTGAAAAGTGCAAGTTTGACTAGACAGTTTCAGCTTCCTGGCAAAATGTCCAAATGTCTCAGCTCATCTTTCTAGGAAATTTTCAACAGGAAATTATTTAATTAAACAAAAAAAAAAAAAAAAAAAAAACCACAAATCCATCTGGCATGTGATCATTGTGATTTTTTTACAAATATGATCCTTTTTTGGTTTTAACTAACACAAGTCATAAAGGTAGATCTAGAAGCAAATTTAATTAGATGACTACATGCTGCTGAGCTCTGCTGATCAGCATAAAGCAGTCATTTTTTTGTATGTATTTGGGCTATAATTAAAAAGCTTAAGCATGTGGGATGAAATTAGTGAATACAAGTGAATTTTTGTCTTTTGCAGCAGACCTATATTTCATTCACTTTTTTCCATGGGGTTTAGATTCCCATGTCAGTTCCAAAATCTGTGAACTCTCCTTTCAGTGTCCTCTTCACAGAGGTTTAAGATTTAAAGGCCAGGAGGCACTCTTAAAGTCATCTGGTCTTTTCATAACACAGGCTATAAAAAAGTCATGCAGTAATTCAGGAATTAAGGGCTTCATTCCTTAGGGTTATTGTATGTGTCTGAGAGAACTGTCGGGGCTTGAATTTGAAGTCATGGTGTAACTACAATATCACGGAACACATTTTCCTAGAGACTTCATGCAGAAGTATATTGCCTTTATCTAAACTGATTTTTTATCAAAGTTTCAGTTTCCATGTACATGCTATTTTTACTTCTACTATATTACAGAGCTGTTTATTGCCCAAAATAATTTGGATCAAATTCTTTTGGAGCCTTAGAATGTGACACCTTTCCCTTCCTATTTGTTAAACCAGCGAGCTATTTTAAATTCATAGTATGAGAGATAAATATGAATTTAACCATTCTTTTAATCCTCTCATAATTCACCTCTATCAACGGCTTTTACAGCATCATCACCATAACTGAATGTAGCACTTTACCCACAATGTCACTGATGCTGAATATTAAGTAATACTCCTTCTGTAGTCCTACACTGGTAACCAATTTTCAAGGCTGACCTCAAGATCCTTTTCAGTGTCATTACATACAGGGATGCATCTAGCATGAACAACATTTATGTTAATTTTAAGCAGTTTGAAAAATATCTTTAACTGCACTATAGCAGATACTCCTCAAATAAAACTGCAGTTCTAAGATGAAAGATAACTGATCATTCCATGGTTGTTTCTTCTCTTTATTTTGTATTTGTCTTTTTTTTTTTTCCTTCTTTTTTTTCCTGTTTCATTTTCTCATAGGTAAGGAAAAGGTACTGGATAATATAGAATCACATGCCCCATTTTATAATACACTACTCTCGGAACACCTAAGTCATTCAAATGCTATTTCAGAATTTATCACTACAAAAAAAAAAAAAAGTTGCTTTTAAAAATAAACTCTGTTTTTAGAAGGACCATTATAGACCTTCTGCTTGTCCACTTCTTGGAAGGATCTCAACAGGACCCTCCATCCATGCTTTTCCTTTGTTAAAGCAACCTTCATGCTGAAACCCTCCTCCTACTGCAATACCTTCTTCTCCCTCAGAGATCAGTCACAAGACACAGCAACCTCACTCTGCTATACTGTCTGAGCCAGAGAAATTTAAAGCACATCCCTTGCCCCAAAATTCACTGAAAGAATATATTTTTCCTGCATGATGGATCAAGAGGTACTTTGAGAGACCAGATAAAGATGACACTGATTCAAAATGAAGGTAATTTACTAAGTATCTCAGTATGCAATTAATCTGGTTGAAATATCAGTAATTTCTTCTTACAGGAACTAAGCCTGTGACCATACACAGTATGACTGACTTCAGTTATTTAATGAACTGGGCAACATTTCAGGTTTAATAGAACTATCTTTATATTTATTATTTTTGTTTGATTTTTAGTCATCTCAATAGCATTAAGATGCATTTTGTTACATTCAATCACTTTGTCTAATTAGGGAGAAACTTTTTTTATTTAAAGAATACTCTGATGCCTTTTACAGTTTATCATGACAAATTGCCATTTGTACATCAGCATCTCAGTAGGGACATCTGTGTAGCCATGAAATCTGACTGCTGGATTATGGTCCAATTCCACTAATATTTTCTTGTCATTTATTTTTTTAATCCCCTGATCTCAACATTTTTGAAGACCCTTCCACAAAGGGAAATAAAATAAGTAATTATATTTGTAGGCATAGGTTTTTAGATATGTCACCTGTTCTAGGAAATATTGCCTGTTAAACAATGGTAAGATGACAGCCTAACAGAAGATTTTTGTACCTATATATTAGATATCATTATGTATTATTTCCTAAAAATAATTTTATGAGCTTTAATTGCTGTTATTAGAACATTAAAAGACAAGGAGATTCAGGCCAACAAGCATGCTGAAGCTCAGTCTGAGCCAGGTTGTGGGAAACACTGTGCAGTGAGCACCTCTGCAGTACTTTCTCATCCTTTCTTGTATGGAACTTGTATGGACACTGTACTCTAGACTTTGGGAAAAACTCTTTATTCATTTGCTTCCACCAGTATACACATATATCCTTGGTGAACCTTTCAGAGAACTTATTTTTCTTTTAAACTGCTAGAAATGGTGATTGATTTTTATATTTTCTGCCATGACTGTTTTATGTAATATACAAAAGTTAATTCCTGCATCAAGCACTACTAAAAGTCCTTTGTTATAGATTATTTCCTTAATTACGGTGTTACAGCTTCCATATATGCCTTATTAAACTGTTCCCTTTTATACTCTTTCTTTAGCTTAACAGCACTTGAAATTTTTTGAACAATGAAAGTTCTCTAAGAGAAGGTGTGAAAATTTTCCACACCCTGCCTACATCCCAGTCAGCTTTTGTTCCCTCTTCTGACACCCTCACTCCTGCTAAGCTTCACTGTTGTATAAAAGGTGCTGCCACACATTTATGCATCACCAATCATACCTTTCTGTGTTTGAAACATATTCTGAGAATTTCTAAGGGTAGAAGTATAGAGTCTCTGGAAGACATTCTGTTTCTCCATCAGACATCAAGGTGTATTTATGGAGTAGATACGTGCCTATAAAGATCCTGCTCTGCACAGGCGGTCAGAAACTAAAGCAAACTGAACAGTTTCAGACTAGGAAGCCAGTTGAAAGAAGGCTCTCTGCTCCCTGACACTGAGATTCCTTCAACTTGCTGTATGTAGTTGGTAGCTCTCCCATGTGTCTAAAATACCAAAAACAACTGAACCTCTCAGAAAGTGGGAGCTCAGAAAATTACTCGATAAATCTTCCGAAAACTCATCTTCCTTTTTTGAAAATATAAGAAGCATAACTTTATATACTTTTAGGGTGACTGGAGAAAAACAAATCTTTTCAGTGATGTATTTATGTATTAAGAAAAAGAGAAAACCGAACATAAATAAAAAATATTTTATTGAACTTTGTTTCAAGTACTAGAAAATCTGTACGTTAGAGTCAATAGGCACAGTAGCTCATTTCAGAAGCTAATTTCAAATACATTTTGAGTGCAGTTGAGCAATGGGTTCTATACATTAAAGGAGAGTAAATAAAATTTTCACTAAAGGGTCTGCTAATGCCTATCCTTTTAAATAGATAAAAAATATATAGATAGGAAGGATGCAGATATTGATCAACATTAATTCCTCAAAATTATATTTAGAATGTTTTTCTTAGAGTTAAGAAGTCATTTAACTGTAAAATACAATACACAGAGGTACTTTGTTAGTTTTTATGGAAAGAATGGTGAGTTTCCAAATATTTCATAGTCTTTGGGAAAAGTAATGAGATGCCAAGCATATAAAGTAGTGGAATATTTTTATTTGAAAATTCCCTTTCCCTTTCCCTTTCCCTTTCCCTTTCCCTTTCCCTTTCCCTTTCCCTTTCCCTTTCCCTTCCTTTTTCTTTCCACTTCCTTTTTTCACTTCCTTTCCCTATTGCCCATACAAGAAAACAGATATTTCACTGGTCTCACAAGGAAAAAGACCTCATGGGACTTAAAAAGGTTTGAGAAATTAAACTACATACAATGCTTGGGAAAATATAGTATTTCAACAGACAAATATGCCTTCTGAAGTTTGAAAGTCAAAATTATGACTTCCAAAAGTCAGTGTTAAGATTAAACTGTAGGAAAATTAAATAGAGAAAACAAAATAGTTGTGGGTTTGTTTTGGTTTTGGGGGTTTTTTTGCTTGTGTTTTTGTTTTTGTTTATTTGTTTTTAATTGAAAGCTCACAGGGCAGTTTATGTGGAATCATTTAGATAATTTAAAGTAAGAAGAAAAAAAAAAAAGGTAATCCAATTCAGTCAAATTGCTGGAAATAAAAATGTCCTGTGCTCCTCTGGATCTCCCAATTAAGTTTTGAAGGCTGTATGTTCAATGTTATTAAAACAACAGAAGAAAAAATGTATTATGCATCACCCCCATTTTATTCTGAGTTTCCATGAACAGAATCTGTCTTACTGAGTTTAGCAGTGCACTATCTTTAATCCATTTTTAAACATAAAGACTTTTAAGGTCATTGTTAATTAGAGAAAGGTCCCAATTCTTCCTAACTTGAGGCTGTGGATGCATCACGGTGGCTAAGCAAATTTACCTGTTTGGATTAATATAAACATTTGAGAATTAGACTAGCTACCCCACTGGGTTTCCATCATTTAACTAACACTTATTTTCTGGGCAGGAAGCAAGATAAACATATTTCATCCAAATAATAAGCAGTGCTGCTAATAAAACATAATACTGCATGAAACTAAGAGGGGCAATCTGTTAACCTGTTCGTTTCTTCACAGAATTATAAAATTACTAAAGGGAATAAAATAAATGTCAGAGAAGGAACAATCAACAGTAGCATTATAAGGACAGAATCAAGGAGAAAGAAAATGTCAAGGGAATGTTGCACCTAATATAATCCCTTTTAAATTGCTTCTCTACTAGAAATTAGGCAATTGGACAATAACTTTAAATGATTTACAAGAAATCTGACTGTGGGGAATTTTGCTCTTCATAAACTACACAGTAGATATTCAGCACAATTTGAAGAGTACTGATCTGTTCTGAATCTATACCCTCACAGAAAAGAAACTGTCACCTAGCCTTTGCCTTTCCATCCTGTAAAGTCACAAAATACTGTGAAGTCTGTCCTCTCTTCGATGAACTCCATTTTGTTTGTGATAAGGCATTTTATCGCTCCTTATTCCTCAGTGTCATGGCTTTGCAAATGGCAAACTCATTTATATTGGACAGGGCTATCCAGCCACAGAGAATGGGTTTTACTTTTATTTTGCTCTCAGGGCTAGTGAAAATAGACATATATCTTAGCAAATATTTTCCTGTGCAACCTCATTTTCAATGCTCAGCAGTAAGATTTACTTCATAATACAAATCAAAATTCAAGCTTAATAGGAAATTACCAGTTCAGTTTTGGTTACAGTCTTTCTTTCAAATATTCACTCAGCCTAGCATATATCTCTGGATTAATTTCTCATTAGTCTTTGACATTACTACTTGCTGGAAAATAAAAATGACTCAAAGTGGGCTTATGCAATGGAGGCAAAATAGCAAGACTAAACATACTTCTCTAGCTGTTATGCCCAAAATGGAAGATTTAATTACTCTCACAGCCTTATTCTTAAGAGGTCTTGAGCCAATACCCATTTAGCAGCAAGATTTTAAAATACAAGAAATACAAGAAAATGTCAGCTGGAAGTCTGTGGTGCTAAATCCTAACAGATAAGGAAGGTCAATATAACAAGATATTTCTCATGGGTGGCAGACCCATATATTCTTCTCCTCTGAATGATTGCACACTTTTGCTTTGACATTTTTACATTTAGGAAAATACAGTTCTACAGTTCCTCTTAGTTTAATAAGGCATATATGGAAACTGGATTTTATCTAACTACTCTAAAACTTGCATTAATTTGCAGAGACAAATGTCAGGTAGATTTTCCTCTCTGAGCTGTTCCATAAATTAAGCAATTTGGATCAACTTCAATAGAAGATTGATGAGTCAATTTCCATCCGCGGTATTATGCATAAGTTAAAAGTAGATGTTTTGTGTTGAAGAAATAAACAAAGAGCATTTTAAAAATACAGTGTGGATTTCTTTTCTTTCTGAAACTTCAGAAATATTCTCTAAATATTCATTACCATGGATACCAAACCATGCAATTAAATATCTTTCTTTCAACAGAAAGAATATGCTGCTTCTTTGCTATGGTCTACTCTTTTCCACAGTGGTTGTTCTTGTGACCAAGTTGACTCCTACAGTCTGTACCCTCAATTACTAAGAAGCAAGTGAATCAGGTAGCCAGGAAAATGTTTACATTAACATTATATAAGTCTGGCAAAGAGTGGGATTCTGTAGAGAAGAGTAACTCCAAGACATCCCTTACTGCTCCACAGTTTGAAGACGTGCTGCTGGTTTTTCCACATTCCAGTAAAAGCCAAGCCAAGAAGTGAAATGATTATGCTTCAGTATCTAGAATTTTCTAGTTTCTTCAAGTATATGTTCAGCTTCTCAGTAGCATTATTTTTCACACTGCATTAAAATGCTACCTTTTTCTTAACTACATGTACAAACAAATAAAATGGACAGTTCTTATTTAAATAAAAACTACCTTGCAAGGAGATATGCTAGGAATGAAATACCTTTAAAATAAAGTGCTCCCTTAAAACACTTTCTATGAACACCTAGAGACCAAGTCATAAACCACAGTTCCCACAGTCAATCTGAATTTGTTTTTATGTTCAGCATTGTTCAGTAAAAGTAGAAATCTGCAAGAACAGTTTAGTCCATTATATTTTTCCCCACTCTGCTGTATAACTTGCTTTCAGAAATCATTATTATTTTACAAAAAGTATCAATTTTCATCATTATTTGATAAGGAATCTTTATGAATCAGGTATAGTAGTTTTTCATCAATCAAAATTTCATTTTGATCCATCTGACCTTTTTAGATAGCTGTGAAATACTGTTAAAATAAGTCTTTTTCTGGATTTATTTGTGTCATTTTATGTGAACAGTTAACACAGTTCAACTAGCAAAGCTATATGGACAGAAACCTATTTTGTGCGAAAGGGTATTTAAGAAAAACAAGAGGTTTAGCTCTAATAGGAACAAGGAGGAGCAGCAAAATTCTAAGCCTTTTCTATCTTAAACCCCAGGAAATTTACTAACAGTACTAGCTCCGACAGCCAAGGTATGGCTTCAACTACACTGACTTGTTATATGCTTCATATCCAAAGGCAAAACTAAGATTTTGACTTTTCATGTTCTGTAGAAATAACTAGCAAAAAAAGAAAAACCAAAAAAAGCCATACTCACCCTTCCAAGAACATAAAAAAAATCCTTATTGCCTTACCTCTAGGATTTCAAAGCAACGTCACCAGCAGCACTACAGGGACATCAGTGGGTTCTACTTTATGAATGTGTTGTGGAATTTGCACTGAAGCAATGCTAGCCTTGCCAAAATTAATATAGGAACATATGGCTGCCCAGCCTACTGACATTGCCTGAATACACACAGGAGGAGGAACTGAACTAATCCCAGACTTTGTCAAAAGTCTGGATTAGCCAACATAGACTAGCACATTTACACCTGGATTCAGAGACCATAGCAATAAATGTCAAGGGTTTGGAAATCTTCCTGAAACGTCATCAGGCTTATCCAACTTTACAGTTCTGAAATGAAATGAACGGTTCATAAGGGTACTGAAGAGCAGTGTTAAATCATATTTGTAACCTTCTTTGCTTAATTCTCCATCACACACAAGTTCTCTGAATAGCTACTTTCAAATTTGGAGCAGCATTTTTAAAATTCCCTCTCTTATTGAGTAACTATGATCCCCAACAAGACTAATTTCATCCAGCAGAACATCACAGTATGTGAAAATGAGTGCAACATGGAGGAAAGTCTATGCAGATTTAATGCCTGTCTGCAACTTATATTCTGTTTTTTTTAATTTATATTTGCAGAATCTGGCTACCACCTACTCCTCATACTAGATACACAGAAGGAATCATGAGGCCATCTCAGGTTCTTTTGGGAAATATTGGGTGGCTGCTACCAGCAACTGCCAGGAGAAGAGTTTTTCCATACAGTATTGTTGGCTTATCATAACTAGGATATTTGACACTTTATATAAATGCCCCCCAAGAAATCAAGATCATACTGGTTGCTAATTTGGGATCTGAAAGGAATATCTTCCCCTCTCTAGGCAAAGAATCTGAATTTTTTTCCCCCAGATTTTCTTGAAAAAGGCAATATTTGCCACAGTGAAATCTTTCACATTTCATCTAAATAATCTTCTTCTTTTGAGTTGTTTCTGATTGCACACTGTTTCCTTCCTTTGTCATGCTGCCTAGTCTCCCAAGTGTTTCTATCCAACTAATGTCTTGGACAAGTCTTACGATGTCACATGCAGCTTTACAGATGAATATTTGCACTGTGTTTGAGGTCTTGAGATCTACTGAAGGCTCAGATATTGCCAAGAGAGAGACCAAAAGGCAAGATTGGATATTTAACTGATTTTTGTGGCCTTAAGCTCTGTGATACTTTAGTGAATACACTGTGCTGTAACAGGTAATGGTTTCCACTGCTCTTTCTACTAAAACTTACAAATCTGATGATAGCAGCACATCTCTTTTCCATAACAGAGATAAATCTCTTGCATCATTGCTCAGTAACTTTAGAGATTTGCAGCACTTTGCTAAGCTGATGGAAACAGACTTACTTAGGAATCTGTTATGCAGCCTTTAAATAGTGTCTTTATGTTGCCTTCTTAATGAAAGAAATAACTGTTCATTTAAAAGTGGGTTTGTAACATAATGGTTATTTTATTTATTTATTTATTAAATTTCAATACAATATTCCTATTGGTTACTTCCCCTTTTTATAATATTGTTTGAATCAAGACTGTTATCACTGAATGAGATGAAACTCAAACATGACAAATATTTGATTGTTACTTTAGGCAATTGATATAATTCTCTGAATTAAACTCTGTCTCTTTCTCATTGCATTGTGAATTATATTTCAACAATTTACATTTCAAGACACACAACAATAAATGCATTAACAAATTTCCTGCTTACATATAGCAATGTAAAACAAATACAAATTGGATTTAAAGGGAGTCTTCCCTCCTTCCACAAAATAACCTAAATAGAATATTGATGAATCTACATTTATCTCACCCATTAAAAGGGGCGAGAGAGATGGATTATATGATTAAAGGGAGAAAAAAATATTTCCCAGAACAATTGCCTAATACCAAACATGTAAAATAGTGTCCAGTTTTCCAAGACTTTTGAAAGAAACATTCTTATACAGGAGGAGGCAAAGATCAGAGCTTTAGAGTGAGATTTTAGTTTACCAGGTTTTAAGCACAATGAATGTTCATCACAGGACACAGGATTAACACAATGAAGTACCTGATTTTGATTGAAGAGAGGTGTGAAATGCATAAAAACATTATATGGACAGAAGTGCCCCTAATCAGTAAGATACATTTCCTTAAGGAAATTGTAACTGAACTTCAAAAATCATTATTTTTATACTTTGGATTCCTTATGTCACATTATCCACACAGCTGGTATATAGATGAGGCATAATCTGCTACTTCTACTTCTTACTCTACTGCCCGAAGCTGAAGCAGTTTGTGGCACTGATTGGAATAATGCTGATGATCCTAATCCATTACCAACACAGTTATAGCTGATCAGATGGCAGATTGTTTTCTAAGAAGTTAGAAATATGCAGAATTATATTAATCTGCAGTATGCACACTCCTTTGTGAGCAGAATGTTACAGTTATGTATTCAAGCACTCAGAAGTTTGTCAGAAAAATTGCATATGCAACTTTATAGCATCTTTGAAACATCCATCATAATATTTTAGCTACTTGACTCATTACATTTCTTCCTCTAAACCTTTAATTGTATTTATTGCTATTCAAGGTAGTATTTTTTATTCTTTTCTTTATTTGGTGTTTGTTTGACCCCATACCTTATTTAGCACACATTATTCAAAGCTTGAATTGAAAAGAAAATTACTTCCTTCAGGACTGTTTCTATGGTGGGTTAGCTATAATGAATGAATACTGAATGAAAACTCCTTAACTAGAAATTCCTAAGATTCAATTAGTTACAGCCATTTTTCAGCTTGAAAATTAAGAGTTTTACTAAGATGCCTGCTAGGTTTGGGTATATAGTTTTGATCACTTGAGACCTGACTTCTTCGCACACTAATTTATGACATTGTCATAATTTAGAGCAGTTCTAATTGATTTTCTTTACAACTGGAAACACAACAGTTCTTCAAATCTGGCCCCATATTTTTCATGGTGCACCAGAAAGATGGAAACATCACATTTTAGATGAAAAATGTATTTTTGAAATTTAGGTGTATGTTCCAGGAATTTCCTTTTTCTTCCCTCCAGACTCTGCCATGCTTTCACCTTTGTTTCCGTCTTTCCCCTAAGAGACAACTAGTTTACCACCTCTTTGGCTCTCTGCTCTGTAGGCCTCCTCTTGCTACAGAGATGGTCTGAGAGATATCTGAGAAATTGCACATTCTCAAAAATTGTGCAAATAGTACAAATTCAGCAGGGGTATTCAACTTTAAAATCTTCTGCTTCGATTTAAGAATGGAAAAAGGGCATATCTTCCTGAAAGCTTGCCTAATTTTTCCACTTATAGAGATACTACTTTTAACACAGCTGCATTAATAATGGTATCATTCTGTTTCACAGTCATCAATTCCATCTCTAGTGTTACACATCTTCTAACCAGAAATAAATGAATCAGACATCCTACAGAGAGCATTTTCTTTCAGTGCTGCCTGAGAGAACAAGGCATTGGATAAAGGCTTATGTTAAAAACGTATATGATCATAATAAAAGTAAAGACTGTAGCATCATTCATGTGTGCAGACCTTGATTTTAGCATTCCCTAATGCTAGGTATTCTAAAACCTAATTCCAAATAAAAATCCAGTAATGTCCACAGCTGTAGTTTTATTAAGTATTTTCACATTTACATGTAAAACATTTATATCACAAATAAAAACAGACCTATACTCATTTGTATGTTTATATTGACTACCTGTAAACATAAGCAAATCCCATTGAATCACCTGGAAGTATATTTGTATAGATATTTTGGTATTACCATTCTTATTGGTTAGAATGAAAGACATTGTCTTTTGAATTAATAAATAAATAGCAAATGAATTAAGTTAAAAAGGAAGTCAGAATACACTGATAGGTAGAAAGGGAACTGCCGTGTCAAAGAAAACATAACTGGCTACATGAAGCAGTTACTTACTTTCAGCTAAATAAGAACTAACCAGACCAGCTGACAGCCAACCAACCTTCTGTTGACTTTCTCCTGAATTGATATGCTATTTGCTACCCACCACCTGTTATTGCCCACCATCATCTTGTCCCTGACACTTGTGATTTTCTGACACTTTTGTTCCTGTCTGGGTTTCTTAGACTTCTGAAGGTACATAGACCTGGTAGATGCAAATTTCTATATTTCTCATTTAGTCATACGTAGATCCTTGTTTTTTCCCCATAACTATTCATCTACTTTTCCCACCAGTGCCCCAGCCACTGCATGGAGGAAAGAAAAGCTGCTCTCTTCGAAGTGAGAGCTTTCTACTGCCAGGTGCCACAGGAAATGACCTCTCCCTCCATGTCACAGGCTGCTAATATGATCGCTTTTTGACAGATGTAATTGTCTTATGTCAGAATAAATTCATCCGTGCTTGAGTAAAAGGAAAGAGGAGAAAACAGTAACTAAAATACTGCAAAGGTTAAAGACTAGGAAATGTTTTTCATAAAATGTTTCCCTCTGTATCCTGCAATACTCACATAAATATCATCTGCAAGTTTGGCAGAAATCTGAGACCTGATGAACTCCATGACTTCAAGTGTGTATATTTGTTGATATTTATCAAGTGGGATAGCAACCAGGGGTGAAAGGGCTGTAAATACCACTGCATTCCTTTGTGGCAGTGATGGCTGATGAGGCTGGGAAAGACCATGCTGCTCTGTGAAAGCTGAGCAAGCCAGAGGATGAAGAAGAGACTGAACTAGAGCAAGTTAGCTTGTTAATCAACTCTTAGTTAAACAAAGCCAGAATGCCATGTTTGAGATCTGTAGGCAACTTGTGCTGTTCTGGTGGTGAAACTCTGTCTGGAGGAGTCAGAATTTGACTGAACTTGTTTGATAGGAAAAAAAAGTGTTGCCATACTTGCAGTCCAGTATGAAAACAAGACAGACAATGACAGAAATAAAAAAAAAAAAGAAAAATCAATACATAGAAAGCTCATAAACTGTCCAGCAGGGAAACACCTTCAGATCATTGCAACTATTGCATATTTAAATTATCATACATTTTGACACAATGATACTAGATGATCAGTCAATCTTTTCAATTTCCTGTATCTCAGATACCAGGCAAAGTCCATGATTTACTGAAACTATACATGTTTTAAGAACCAACCCAAAACATGGCATTGATTTAGTCTCATTCATGCTTACTATTACCTCGTAAATCAAATCTTAGGTTTTCTCAGTACTAGAATCACAGACTTCAAGGGCTTTCTTCACAGTAGATACTTTGTACTTGGCAGGCTAGAAGCTCATTAAAAATCTCCAGCATACCTTCCATAAATGTAGGCTGGAAAGACAAGATAGTGTCAGTTTGCTAAATTTGGATCATAGGCTAACTCTACAGTCAAAGTTACAGCTGCAAAAAACTAAATCCAGCTGATAATGAGGACATTTAAAAGAACAGACTGATGCATACATTCCTGTATGGAAACTAGTCATATGTGGCAAAAAGTGGTCAGAGAGCCATAGTGTACCTGGAGCACCATTGTGGAAGCAATTGTAAAGGGGGAAAAAGAGCCACTTTTAAATCTGTAAGAAATTTTATAGAAAGCTAATACAGAGATTTTTTGAACAGGTGTAATGTAATGAGACAGATGAATAAGAAAGGATTAAAGCTGCTGAATTTGTTATTAACTGATTCTCAAAATGGCAATATTTTGAAGGTGAGAAAATGAAATCGAAGATACATGAAGCACCAGATTCTCAAAGATTAAAACCCATAGCTTTCAGAGGGAATTTTTCACACCTAATACAGGGAAATGGTATATTGAGAGGATATTGAAAGTTATTGGCTGGGAGTGAACAAAGCTGCTGCATATGCAATGGACAAAAAAGTTGTTTGAAGAACAGCAATTACTTCAAATCTGGAACCAGGTGAAAGGTAGGCAAGACAAACACTAGAATGAAAGAGAGTGTTAGTAGATTAATTCATCACTTATGATCACAAAACCTGTTTCATTTGCATAGGGGATAGATCATGCATAGTTCAAGATCTGAGATAGAAAAATAGAAGGCTGAGTTCACCCATGCATTTCCTGTGGAAGCACTTACTGTAATACAGGTTTTAGAATTTAGATTGATACACGATGACAATACCCTTTGCAATAAAAGAGCTAAAGCTGGCCTTAATATTGTCTCAGCTTTATGTCACCTTTAGCTGAAATTGCTGGATTCAGTGAAATGCAATATGTAGAAATTCAGACTAAACTGTCTCTCATTACCTACTGCTTTAAATGATGGGACAGATTAGTTAGCCCTAGTTTACAAATCTCCAGATTGGACTTTTAAGTCTCAACAAGTCATTCAAGTCTCACATTACAATCAACAACAAAGGGAAATTAATCTCACATTAAGAAAGGCATTTAAGAAGAGTAAGATAAATTACTCTCTGGAATGTTTATCTCTGCTGACTTTAAAAGAAACCACGGGAACTGGCTGATATTTACACACCTTTTCTTTGGATGCTGTCAAGACCGGGCAGATTAATTTCTCTTTCAAAATTTTTTGTTTTCTTGTTTTTGGATTTTTTCCCCCAAGTTTGTGTTTAAAACAGGGGGAGTATTTCCATTTTTGCTACTAAATTCTGTATAGCCTTAGAAACAAGTGAAACACCTTTCTTCTTCTTTGAAAAAATCACTGTTTTGCCGTGTTTTTCTTCCCATCATTAAAATGCATATAAGTTGTAAATATAATTGCAGTAGCTGAGAGAATAAATTATTATTTTCACACATAATATGTTGAAAGGATAAACCACTACAAAGAAAATTTAAGAGCTCAATATAGGAAATATGCAAAAGAAGAGGACTGGAGAGAGAAAACTCCTTTTACAGCTGTCTCGTGATGAGCCTGGAATGCATCATAGAAAGGCAGAATGTGATTTGCATGGTGTCAGCAATACCTGAATCAGTAGCTTCATACTGAGAGGTTACATTCATACTGTTTGACATTATATTTTTTTCTTGTTTTTAATAATTTGAACGTAATTTTATATGCATCCTTATATAACTTATGCAGATAAAGGTTTAACTAAAGTCTTTCATCAAGAAAACGACCAAACAGCCTGCAAATGCATACATATCACATACTAACAAGCTATGTTCTTCTGCCCACATTTGGAAGTAAATAATTTCAAGGAAGAAAGATTTGTGATAGTATCTTCTTTTGTCCAGTCTTTTGCAAATCTAGTAATAAAATAGAGCTACAAAGAAAAAGAATGCCCCAGCAATGACCTTATTACACAAAAGCTCCCTGTTCACTGCTGTCACTCACCTGTCAGTCAACAGGCTTTGCAGCTCAATGGGTGAGTTGAACATGGGTTTCGCACTGAATTGTCACATTCTCTATCCTCACACACTTCTGGTACATGTCACTTTGCTGGAAGGACTAACTACAAATACATACTACTTTTCAAAATAGATATGGCATATTTTAAAGCTCTCCTGCTGGTTTTGTGACCATCAAAAAAAACACCCTTCTCTTACAAGAGATGGTCATTACTGTACATTGATGACCTTAACACTGATTTAATTATCTAAAGATTATGTTACAGTAATAAAAGTAAAGATATAAGCATAGCATAACTGTGCTTGAAGGTATAACAGAGGACTATAGAATTACTGGATAAATAACCAAAACTGAGATTCAAATACAAGATGCCAGTGCTCTTGCTATTGAGTACTATGGGTAATGAATAAAAGAAGAGTTCTGTTCAGATCAGCAATGGGTACATACTACTCTTTAGGCCTAGACAGACTGTGAACAATTTTTCCATGGCAACCAACTAATGTAACTATAATAGTTCTAACAGATGGAGGCTTATTAACTCATCAAAAACAGGGACCTCATATTAAAGTTAGTCTCACAATCAAAACTGATGAAAAGAAAATTATTTTTATGTAAATCAAGTTGGAAAAACATAAAGTAAGACAGCAGAAACAAAAGATGATACTTTGGATAAAGTGCTCCTCCAGTCACCATTCTGTCTGATCTTCTGAGATCTCCCTGGAAGCATATAATATAGCTAATATTTATCTGGACTTCTTTTCTGTTATTTGATAGTTTATAATTATTATCTTAAATCTTAGACAGTTCTTGATATAATGTTAAGTTACACCAACAGAACCTAGCTAGGAGACCAAAAACCCACATAGGTTTCTTAAACAAAATCTTGAATTTACATTAACTTCTTTTTTTTTTGCACCTGCAGCCCTAATCAGGTAGGGCTGCACATCCAGCATTTACTGATGCCAAAGAAGAAGCAAACTAATGTACAGTAAGTTTCTTTTAAAAAATTATTGTAGTTTCATTCTGTAATGAGATCAACTTGTGTAACTCCTTATTTGCACACCCAGATAATTTATCATTAGTAAACTTCATGGAAATTATTACGGAAAGCAAACTTAAGAAATGAAACAAAATTACCCAAGTGTAGCAAAAAAACCTCAGATATTTTCATGCAACTTGAGATCACTTGTCTCTTTTTTTATCCAAAGAATTATCAGGACATGCAAAAAAATCAGATTCTTACTGAAAATATTCTGAAATGTTACATAGTAAGACACATCTTGGATGTATTTTTATTCCAAAATGGGGAAAATAACATACAAAATTCCAGCAAACACACATCACTGGCATCTCAGTTGTAAAAGTCTTTTTGTCTTTTGTATTAATGACATAAGCCAAGCAATATTTAGTGACATTTCATTTTAAATATTGTAAAGACCCAAAATTGTTTTCAGTATTGTCACATTTCAAATATTAAGTTAAGCTTTTTACTCTATAAATAAAATACTCCATTTGTGTGCTTACTACACAGCATTTTCTGAAATAAAAGTCAGCACTTTTATTATAAGTTTGTGGGTTTATTTTTCAGGCACTTAATATATTAATATGTATGGGTGACTTTCAGACTTTATGGCATTTCATTACATCCAAGCAAGAGGAGAGAAAGACAGATTCTGAAATGTAAATTTGACAACTCATTCAAAATTACCACCACAGCTTTGTTTTTTCAAAGTATGTTTCTTGTTGCAAATTAAATTCAAGAAAATTTGAAAAACATTAAGGAGAATGCTGCATGCTTTTGACATTTGAATTCTGCCCAGTCAAGTATAAAGGTACCACCCCACGCCTTATTGTTGTCTGCTTAAATCTTTCATAAAAGATTAACTTGCAGTGTCAAGGCCACTGTCTAACATCCATTCTGACACTGATGAAATTACCTGGAGTGATGCAGTCTCCCGAGGCACACTGTCACAATTAATGAAATATGAAGGGACCAAAGAAAATTTCCTGGCTCTGCATAACAGAGCAGAGGAAGAAAAAGGTAAACAGAAAAGGCAAAGTAAAAAAAGAAATAAGAAAACACTTTGAAAAATATGAGTGAAGATACATTTGCCTTCAAAGTAATCTTCAAATTCCACAAAAGGAAAACAGATTTGCCAACAGTCATGGTCTGGAACAGTATGCACACAACCTCTCGACATTTCAGTCACAGTATCTTAGTCAAGACCAGTAGCTGGTAAATGATCCTGGCTGAGTTAAAGAAGGCAAAGAAAAATATTCAAGAATACTTCTCCTTGCCAATACCTATGTCTGTCTGGCTTTCTCAAATCTCTCTCCCAAAGCAGTCTTCCTTTTTATTGAAACTGAATTTGCCAACAGTTATTACCCTTGAAAAAATGAAAAATAATTGTTTATTCTAATTTCTTTACACAAGAGCTTATAACAGCATATGAGTCAACTGGAAATTACACTAAAGCCTTCCAGTAACTCCAGAGGACTTCAGACCAAAGCATATGAGGGAGCATCCTTGTGAGTCCTGAAACCACAGGCTCAGGGGATCTTCATCATTAAGTAATTTAAGGGACTTTCACAGCAAGAAGAGTTGTGTTCATGCTAAAGAAGATACAGATAAAAACTTTAAAAATAGTACTGGCACAATCTCAATGTTATGGGCAACTCTACTCTGGTTTCAGAATCTCTTGTTTTTAATGAAGTCATTGCGGCAAGAATGCAGTGTTAAACTGATACCAGAACAAATAAGAGGGTGTGAATCCTGTCTAGTTGACTAAGCTTTTCTGGGACAAGAATGAGTGAATCAGTGCTGTTCGCCTTCAGTTCAACTGCTAAAAATTTTTCCCAGCCATCATCTTATTTATTTATTTATTTAGAAGAATGCAGTGAAGGAAGTCAAAAAATACAATGTGCTTTTTTCCTGCTTTTTCCCTAGCCATTTTTCTATTATACTTAAAAGATTATTATCATTAAAACTTCAAAGACCTATACCAGGCCTTTATCACCACTTTAATAATTTACAGAGATCCAGAGTTTGAAGTGTACTAGTTGTAGTTACTGAACATACATCTCTCTGTAACCTCCGTGAGCTTGCCTTGAAGCTCCTCATTCATTTGGTTACTCTTGAGCATTGCATTGCCTCTCTTAATTTCCAGAACCTTCCCCACAGTAGATTTGTCATATTGAAATATTAATTTTGGTAATTTTAGGATTCAGACAAATGGTGGGTTTTTCAATTATCACTTTTAACAAGTAAACTACTTCTCATGATTTTGTGACTAATATTCATTCCCTGAAATCCTTTAAAGCAATTGTGGGTAATGGAAAGAACTGCAAAGAAGACCAGGTCTTCAGCTTCTGAGTGCATTTCAGAAACATACTAAGAACTGTGTGAGATTACAGAAAAATCAGTTTCATTTTTTACAGTTACAAACCTTACAGGAAATAAATTTTATGCTATCAATTTAGAGACTGGAACAAAGAATATTCGAAATTACTAATGAAGAGGCTTAAAAGAAAACTTTTGCCTCATTCTAGTTGGAAATACTATTCCCAGCATAAAAACTATGAATCAGGATTGAAAAATACAGTTAAACTAAATAGTAAGTCACAACCCATTATTTATGTCTAGCAATTACAGATTTTAGGTACTATCAATGCATCATCATAAATTTAAAGAAAAAAAAAGAAGCTTCTGATAGGTTTCCTTCCATTATAGTATTTCCTGATCTGTAGCACTTATGCCAAATCTAGGTAGGAAGCTGAAGATAACTTCTTGGATCTTTTTATCTATTGTGCTGTATGAATACAGTCTCATTGCATTCCCAGTGCTTCAAAGAGCTCTGCTAATTCCAGTGATTTATAGCACTAGTGAGACATAGCACTACCCCAAAAGTATTATTTTACCCAGAGATGCCAGTATCATTATCAGAGGTATTTCAGTAACCAGAATATATTTTTACTACTATTTCAAAACTTTCAGCATTTCACACAAGGAGTATTTAATTTTTTAATGTGAGTGATGTTGATTTCTACCAAATGTTAAAATACAAGCAAATTTAGAACACAAAAGAATAATTTCTCAATTTATTTCTATATACTAATTTCTAAATAAACTTTAGTGTTTTAATGATTACTAAGCTGTTACATTTCAAAGAGGACTGATCATTTCAGATGCCTTAATTTTAACTAGTTAAGTATTTGCCATGAGGTCTTTCTGCAGCATTAATTGGATGTTTCTTAAATTTAAGTGCACAGCTGAACACCTAGAAGCCTCTATTGGAGTATTATGCAGTTATAGTACCAGTAACCACACCAACAAAACCAAGAAAAAGTGACATAATTAGGTTCTCAAATGTAAGAGCATTTGATTTTATGAAAACACTACTTTATTAGAACAAAGGAGGATTTGGGGAATTATCGACCTGTCAGCCTCTCCTCTGTGCTTGCGAAGGTCATGAAACAGATCTTCCTAGAAGCTGTGCTAGGGTACATGGAGGACAGGAAAGGGATTTGAGACAGCCAGCATGCCTTCCTCAAGGGCATGTCCTGCTTAACCCAGCCAGTGACTTTCTATAATGGAGTGATTGCAGCAGTGGACAAGGGAAGGGCTACAGAAGAAATTTACTTGGATTTCTGTAAATGTTCCCCACAACATCCTTCCCTCTAAGATGGAGAAAGGTGGCTTTGATTGGTGGACAGTTGGGTAAGGAATTGGTTGGACAGTCACATTCAGAGGGTAGAGGTCCGTGGCTCAGGGTCTCAATGTACATTGGTGACAAGTGGTGTCTCTCAGGGCACATGCTGACACCAGCGTTATTTAATCATTAATGACAAAGACAAAGGGATCGAGTGCACCCTCAGCAAGGTTGCAGAGGACACTGAACTGATCAATGCAGTTGCCATACATTAGGGATCGGATGCCATCCAGTGGGACCTGGACAAGGTCAAGAAATGGACCCGTGGGAATCTCAGGAGGTTTAACAAGATCAAGTGCAAGGTGCTGCACCTCAGTTTGGACAACCTCTGGTATCAACACAGGCTGAGGGATGAACAGATCAAGAACAGCCCTGCCAAGAAGGACTTGGGGGTGCTGGCAGGTGAGAGGCTGGATGGCCCAGCAATTTGCACTCATAGCTGAGAAAGCCAAATGTATCCTGGGCTGCATCCAAAGCAGCATGGGCAGCAGGGACAGGGAGGGGATTCTGCCCCTCTGCTCTGCTCTGGTGAGACCACACCTGCAGTGCTGTATCAGCTCTGGGGTGCTCAGTACAGGAAGGACATGGAGCTGTTGGAGCGAGTCCAAGGGAGGCCACCAAGTTAATCAGAGGGATGGAGCACCTCTCCTATGAGGAAAGGCTGATTGTTCAGCCTGGAAAAGAGAAGACTTTGAGGTGGTCTTCCAGTACCTGAAGGGAGTATAGAGACAGTGGGGCACTTTTTTCGAGGGCATGTACTGACAGGACAAGGGCAAAAGTTAAATTGTAGGTTTAGATTAGGTATCAGGAAGCTATTCTTTCCCATGAGGGTGGTGAGGCACTGGAACACATTGCCCAGAGAACTTGTGGATGCCCCATCCCTGAAAGGGTTCAAGGCCACGTTGGATGGTTGGATGAGGCTTTGAGCAACCTGGTTTTGTGTCCCCTGCCCATGGTAGGGCAATTGGAACTAGATGGTCTTTAAGGTCCTTTCTAACTCAAGCCATTCTATGATTCAATGATTCCAATAACTACAAGATGACCTTCAACCAGTACTCCACTGGCAAAACAGGTTTGTATCTTCGAACAGACCTAAGTTATATATTAATTCTATATAGCCTTATAGTACTGCCCTCTGCCATGAAAAAACCTCCCAGCCAAGTTTAACTGGGAATTTTTAGTGTTACCTATCACTCTTCTCTGAAATCTATTTCTAAGAAAGTAATTAAAGTGTAGCAACTGATCCAGAGAAGAGATTCATGTATCACAAGAAAATTTCTGCACTCTGCCCTTTCCTGGATTAGAAAGCATCTTCTAACTTTACCCAACAGGATCAGAGGAATAATTGCCCTAAACTAGCAAATATCAGTGACATGAGATCATTGTGGAGTAAAACTTTTCAATTTACATTCTAAGATAACATTTAATTAGTTGGACACCTGAGTCATCAAAAGCTACATGCCCTACAGCCATTCATCCCAGATTGTGGCATATTTCTGTCACTGTGCAGAATGTCATTGTAGAAGCCATACAGTTGAAACCAAATGAACTCTACATCTCAAAGAGAAAAGCCAATTGGCAGAGGACAGAAACATCCAGTTGTCATCAGAAACCATTTTTTCATGAAAGAGTCTATCACTGTTCTCTCTGTCCCTTAAGTGAGACCTATAAAATACCTTTAAAATACGAGCCTGGAAGCTAAAACCCATTTTTATACTGGACAGTAAAAGTGATGGACTGAATAAAGATATTGCACATTCCATTTTTCCCTGTGACACTTGCCAACTAGCCCTGAATGTTGCATAGGCATTCGCCACCTGCTTCTGTCAGCTCCATGCAGAATAATTATCTTCCCACCTCTGCTTTATTAACCTTCCCTTCTTCCATCAACTGCCATACACCTTTTCTCTCAAATTGCTTTACTGATTAGCAGAATGGCACAACCAAACACAACTGCTTCTAACTGGTAGCTATTTTTTCATTTTTCTGTTTCTGGTTCACATCTAAACATGTTTGAGTGCCCCATTTAAGCTAAGTCAGTCAATCTAACAAAAGACACTATTTTTTTTTTCTGATCAAATTGTGATGATATATGTCATCACAAAATCTCCCTGAATTGATTTAATGCAAGGTATTAATTTGCAGCTACCTCTGGTCAGGGTAAGAAGTTAAATGGGAGTTGAAGATATGATATGAAGTACCGTGAAGGATGTACAGAAGAATTTGATTTTCAGTATTTCAATGTACAAAAAAACCAAAAACAAAACAAAAAAAAAAGCCAAAAAAAACCAAAAAACCAAACACACCAAAAAAACAAACTCCTTTGCAAAATATATATAGGCATTATGCCTAACTATGTTTATATTGATTAGCCTGGACTCAGGTGCAAATACAGAAAAATACTTGGAACAAAATACTTTCACTTAATTTTCTTATTTATTTGAGGTACTCAATTTAAAAAAAAAAATACAAAAACATACTGAAATCACTGGGAGTTGTGGAAGTGTTCAAGGCCAAGTTGGATAAGGTATTGAGCCACCTGGTCTAATGGAAGGTGTCCCTATCCATGGCAGGGGTGGGTAGAACTAGATGGTATTTAAGGTTCCTTCCAACCTAAAACATGCTATGACTCTATAACTCTACAATACTTGGCAACTCTGAGAACCAAGTCCTTTCTAATTTATTACAGTTGATAACACCTTCAGAGTAATTTAACTGTTTTAAAAGTGACATATCAGATGAAAATAAATAAAATGTCTGAATCCCCATTATAAAAAAAAGAAAAAGTTGTAGCACCAGCTGTCTCCAGACAAAGTCAGATACAAAGTAATAACTTTCTCTTTGCAGCACCTGTATTCAATATCTAAAGTACATCTGTCATTTTATTTTAACAAAGTCTAACAAGATCAGTTCACAGCCATCTGTGCCTCTCTACCTTGAAAGCAATTCAGGTTGCACTGGTTTAAAAAATACCATTCAAAGCAAAGCAACACAGAGCAGAACAAAACAATTGCACAAGATTAGAGATGACATTTTGAAGTTCATTAGAGTGGACAACAGATATCTCCATGCATTTAAAAATGTAAGACACTCGAGGCAGAGCTTGCAGAGGACACCCCAGTCTCTTTTCAGCAGCAGCTCTACTGCATCACCACAGAGTTAAACCTTCTGGAAGGGCTTACATATTTTTGACATCTCATGGTGCTCACATGCTCTTTTATTTAGTCATCCCCTGCTATGAAAGAGATTGAGAAGGCTTAGTATAATCAATGATTCTATTTCCTGAGAATCCCTGTAGTGGAAAGTGAGCTGACAGAGGAGTAAGGATTTCTATAGCAATATAGCAGAAGTCTCCAAACAATGAGACTCCAGCCACAGGTAACTGGGCTGTATAGGTTGTTCCTAAGCAGAACAGGCAAAGAAAAGGCAGAAAATGTGCATACTGCTAAGTCGCTTAGGCATGGTTTTCTAGATTCCCACTTAAGAATAAAGAGTCTTAAAGAGTGTGTATCAAAGCACAATTATTTAACTAAAACTAAATGAATAAGGATAAGCTTCTGAGTCTCACTGGATATAGTTTCCCAGCCTTGTATAAATAAAAGTCTACTTTGATCCAAGTCCTTCACACATGGTATCAAATCACATCTGCCAGAATAGCAGGAGTCTGGAAATACAACAATGTGTGGCATTAGAAACAGAATTTCTGATGCAGAAATTAGGACCAAGGGAGAAACAGCCCATTAATTCAGTATTAAAAGGAGCCAATTTTAGGGAATAAAAACAAAACACAAATGGAAAATTATCAGATCAGAGCCAAACACTGGATTTATTTCAGTCCCTCTGCAGTCAAACAGAGGATTTATTTTTCCTCATTTTAACAATAAAAACTTTGCTATAAGTAATGAAAATAGGTTGTAGTCTAATTATAAAAGTGATACTTTTAGTCTAAAGACAGATGTACAGCTTGTAAATCAGGCAGTTTATTACAAATGACAGTCAGGGTCTAAAGTCACCTACAGATAAGCAGCTAAGTATAGCTGAACCCTGTCTGTACGATGGAGGGAGCTGCTGTTGGGAACCAAGCTTTTGCATCAAGCTAAATCAAATGCTGAGTGCCAGGAACCTCAGGGCACATGGGAAAGATAGCAAGTCCAAATCATCACTACAGAGTCCATCTGTGAGATCATGACAGACTCAAAGGAACAAAACCAACAGGGACATGGGAGCATGGAAAACACCTAGCCAATCAATCAAAGCCAATAAATATGGCAAAAGCAAGGGACTGTTGAGAACTTGAAGCACTTTGTGCCAGGTTAACTGCAGAGAAATAGGCAGCAATTTGAAATGATGAGTAAGGGATGGGTTATAAAAGCATTCCAGTAGCTTTGTGCTGGAATGTAATGAAACCATAGACTCTCCCAAGTAGCAGCAAAAGGAAAAGAGCGTCTGAGGTTAGAATTCATGCTGCCAGAGACTTGGAATCTTGACAGGTATTTATGGCAGAAAGTATTTCTGAAGTAAAAGACATAGACCTCTGAACCCCCAAAAAAGCAATGTCCTTATACTCAAATCTATTATTATGCATATCAATATCTGATTTGCTTTTTCTCCTTTCAAAAATGGTCTATCTTTATTTCAACTTTTAATGTCTCTGACTAGGTAAAAAAATTATTCTCCGTTAGTCGACACCATGCCACTAACAATGCTACTATAAAGGCCCAACTCTATCACAAAACATGAAAAAACATCATGTGCACTAAATAGTGTACACAGGTATCAACATTTTGTTCAAACACAAATTCTTTTCTTCTGTCTATAAAAATCGCCAGTATCAGTGCTCTTTCTTTCTAATACCTTCTTAGAAAGTCACAGTTCATTTCTCATATGTTCCCAGAGAAGATTCAAATCTTTGCTTAAGTACTTTGACAGAGAATGCTACAGCAAATACAGCCAAGAGTGAAGCTGGCAGCATCGAACACCTAATTTGGTGGGAAAACAATAACCTGTCCTTCTACTCCTCAGCTTGTGCTCTTTAAGTATTCCAGATTATCACTCAACTTTAACTTTATTTTATGTTAAATAGTAACATTTCTGTAATGAGTAGTAGTCTCTTTCATTTTGGGTCTTTAATGTTCTGATTTGATTATTTCTCAGATAACAGAATCTTGTGTTGCTTATACAGTAAACAAATATGTGAATTTCACATATATTGTGTATGATGGCTTACCTATTTCTGTTGTGAAAATCTCAGTAAATTCTACTTAGAGGACACTAGACCTGCCTAATTTATTGAAAAGATAACACATTTATATTGAAAAGATAAATTTTAAGAATTGTAATTACTATTTTTAAAGTGTAGGTATGTAATACATTATATTTTTTTCCTCCTGTTTCTAAATACCCTGAGGTCTTAACAAACATACTTAGAAACTACTTGCCATTATACTTCAATTCAGGTCACTTTCAGATTGTGAAGTCTTGAAATGTTATTACTTCATTGACATTTATATTTTAAGATTTCCCACAGCTGCCTAAAGTGTCTAGGGACCTTCAGTATGTCCCTTTATATGAGATATTGGCATGATCCTGGTTGAAGCAGTGCAAGATCTCTGAGACATTCAGGTCCTTCTGGGCTGTCAGCTAAAGGACAGGCAGTCTCATAGGCCAAAATAGTCCAGACATGAAGGATGAAATCCAACTCTCACATAAAGTTACCCACATTTATTTACATGCCCTGGCTCCTATTATCATCAACAGGGATGAACATTTTAATAAAGTTGCCTGAACCTAAATATTCAGCACCATTTCAAATTTAGTAACGTATTCCTCTTGCCCTTCTGCCGCTACTCCAGAAGTGACATAAATGATGTCTTATATCTGGCAGGCCTGGAAAATGTCCCAGAAAGCCTACAATGGCTTAAGCAACACTAAACACCCATGTGCAGGAACCAGAAGGTGTCCTCGGCCAATTCAGTCAGGGGGGCTTTGAGAGCCAATTCCTGATGTATTTTCAACTACCAAAGTGGCGCCTACTACCTTCTGACACGTCAAGTACAGACACTGATTTGATACTGATAAATTGGTTGTTGGACTCTACTGTCTGTATTTACTAGAAGTCTTCTGACTGGGATGGGAAGTCAGAATTTGGCTTGCTGGTAAGCACCTGTGCACAACTAAATTTGTGCATTCTAGTTTGCAACTGAGTCTCACCCAAAGAATACCATTCCCTATACATAAGCAACTCTATCCTTCTCCAAGAGTGTAATATAAATTTAGTGTCAATTCAGGTGACTAAATAAAGATTTCAAGTGTTATTTGGAATGTTCTGTGATAGTCAAGGCATGAGACCTTAATATCGTGGGTTATACCAAGGACTATGCATTTCTGAAGCAACAGCTGGAAGCTGAAAAAGGTATACTATGGTATTTCAAATGGTACTAGGTAACTATATATAAGTTCTTTAATTAAGCCATCTAAATTTTATTGTTCAACATGATCACAGAATTTTTAGTTTAGCCCCAAAATCATGCGTGGCTAGATGCCAAGAAGTGAAATGTTCCAAAGTAAAGGCAGAAAGCCTATAGAGAAGGCCAGCAAAAAAATTCATATTCATCCTGACTTCCAAACAAAACTATTAAGAGCATAACCTCGATTTATTAAAATGCAAGAAACAGCACCTCAAATTTTCCCATTTATTATTAATTAGTTGATCTAGAATTATTGGTTATCCATTTAAATGACATGTTAAGACCTCAAATATCTCTTGAGATTAAATCTACAATTGGATGAGCTCTCTCCAACTAACATACTGCCCATTTGCTACCTTGTATCACTTTAATCGGATGCATTTTGTTCAGACACTCTAAAATTGCCTCTTTTGGAAAACATAGGTTAATTAGTTTCTTGCATTCTCTAGCTGAGATGCAGTGACACGCCTAGTCAACAAGGAATCCATTCAAAGCTCTGTGAAACAATTTATAAGTACTGCTTTTGAACTGCCTTAGAAAATAAAAGCAAAAGAGCACTAATAATAATGAAGATTTTTGCTAGTAATAAAATACATTCCGTTAAAAAAAACCTCAAACAAACAATAAAACATCTACCAGCTAAAACTAAACTGCAGTGAAGTTCTTGATACACTCAGTTCATATCACTGTAACATTTTACTGAGAGAATAGTTTTTCCCTTGGTCGTGCATTTTACTGGCTCTCAATGTTACAACCTTCTAAGAAATTAAAGGGTCTGCATAATGGGCACTTCTTGATTTCTTATCCTATTTCACCCCATTTTGAAGAGAAATCACCCAACCAAGGGTGTCAAATGTGGCAGAAGTAGTAGCTCCCTCCATTCCCAAAGGCTTCAAGAACTTTCTCAATTTCATGCTTCTGTGCACAACTTTATTTACACTAAAACCATTCTGTTTTGTGCTTCAGAGAAAATACTTCGTCTTGATCTCCCAGCAAATCTTGGCTATATTATCTGAATACCTCTGTGAAGCTTTGACTCTTTACTATATACTGCAGCTGACATATCAGGTGAAACACAAGTGAACTGCATAATGGAAGTTAATGTCCCGTCAAAATGGGGTCAACAGGATACAATCAAACGTGTATATCATCTACTCACAGTGTGCAGGTTTTCTTCAAAACAGTATTTAGATTTGAAATGGATACACCAACACAAATATTTAATATACACGGATGGGGCTCTGCTAATTATCTTTTTGAAATACAAGTTGGTGTCTCAGAGAGACACTTTCAACAATGGTCATATTAATAATAATTAAATTTAAACTTTTTTTTTTTTTTTTTTTTAGATTTTAAAATCTAAATTTAAAATCTTTTGGTTTCTCAGGAACCTTTATTTCCATTAATAAATACAGGTACAAATAAAAAGCCAAATACTACTGGGGCTGCTTTTGACATGCTTAATTACACAGCTGTTTTAAAAATTACTTTTATATTGTTTGTCTTTGTAAATTATCAATTCAAATTCAACTATTCAGCATAGTGTCTCCATTAAAAATCTTCAGGCATATATGTGAAGAAATAGATTTTCTTCTTGAAAGATACTTTCTTTAATTCAGTAAACACTACTGAATACCTATCTTTTAAGCAGAATTTTGAGCCTTTCTTCAAAGCTTTTATTTAAATAAGTTAACTACTTAGACACTTTTCTAATGCAAATTGGCATAAATTGAAAGACACTGAAAAGCATTTTGTTGCATGACATTCAAAGTTAAATGTACCTACTTTGTACTTCTATAGAAGTACATCTATTCCTTGCTTGCCTGGAACTTTTCTCACAAGAATTTAAATTATAAGATGAAACAGAATATTTGTATTTCGCAGTGTGATGGAAGGGACCTGGTACAATTCCTGACTTTGCTTGCTCTGACCCAGCAACAGCTGTTTCATTCAAATTAATCAGACAATCAGACAATCAGACAGCTATATAGAAAACAACAGCACAAAATTACAATTGTAGTACAAAGTACTGCTGAGAAATCTTCACTACTGTCCATACAAATGCATTTTCTGAAGCTGTTTGTCCAACTTGAAAGTGCTGATGGAAGTTGTACTCAGTCTTCTAAGTACTGAAGTATCATCAGATGATGACACACTTCCATCTACGTGCCTGGAATTCTGGATCTCTTACAGCAACTTCATTTTGTGCCTTCGCTATCAGAGAATATTTTAGTAAGCAACAGCCAAAAAAAAAGCATTGGTGGAGATAACAATATTTTACATTTAAAGTTCCTTCATAATAAAATACCTTCCAGTTTCTTGCTGTGATATGGAAGTTTTATTCAAGTGTGGAAATTTTATTCAAGTTGGCAAAGACTTGTTATAAAAAGCCTTTTAAAAACTCTTCAGAAATTTTACTCCTTTTTCTCTCATGACATAAGAGACAGTTGCACAAATCACCAACATTAAGGCACCATGATCACAACATCAGAGAATAGCTGAGGTTTAAATGAACTGCTCGAGGTCAACTGGACCAACCTCCCTATTCAAGTGGGGCCATCTAGAGCAGGTTGCCCATGACTGTGTTCAGACAAATTTTAAGTGTCTCTAAGCATGGACACTCTACCACCTCCATGGGCATACAGCGGCAGTGCTTGGTTACCCTCACAGTCAAAAAGTGTTTCCTGATATCCAGAGGGAAGCCTTTCTCTTTCAGTTTGTGTCCATTGCCTCTAGTCCTGGTGCTGAGAGGAACTTGGCTTCATCATCTTTGCACCATTCCTTCAACTTTGTATAAATTGATACAATGCTTGCCCTGGACCCAACCTTCTCAGCTCCATGCCAAAACCATCCCAGCTCTCTCAGTTTCTTCACGCATCTCTAATGCTTCAGAATTTTAATCATCTTAGTAATTATTCACTGAACTTGCTCCAGTGTGCTCATGTCTTACAGCTCCAGGTGCTTTTCTGCAAAGTTGGTTTCCATCCAGTCCTTCCTTCCTGCACTTGTCCATGGTGCTGTTTCTCCCCAGGCACAGCACTTTACACCTGTGTTTGTTGAACTGTACAAGATTCCTGTTTTTCTTTATCCTTCTTAAAACAAATTACAGTAGGATAACACTCTGGAGAAATACAACCAAAAGGTCAAAAGCATCAGAAAGCTTAAACTTCTTGGAGTTAAGGTACTATGGCCCTTTGAAATGGCTTAAGGGATTTTACTTTGTAAACTTTCTATGTTTGTGAAATTTCTTCCTTCAATATCAAATCCATTGATTTCTTTCTTTCTCCTCTTATCCAAAGGTGAGACTGTCTAAATATGAACCCGTATAATGAAAAACTTGAGTTAAGCAATGGAAAAGGAACCAAAATCCCACATGTGCAATAGCATAAATCTTTGCTTTTTTTTAAATTTTGACTTAAACCCTTCTTTTAAAGAAAAAAACTTTTCTCTATAAACCAATCTGATATGTTTAAAACCACTCCACATCTGTAAATCTTCAATTTCATTTTTTGCTTTCTGTATGAGGCCAAGTGGTCATCATTTTATTATGTCATAAATCCCATATGACAATAAAAAAGATGAAATATCCATCATATAACAGACTTGCATCCAATTATATGAAGGAGAAAGAAGACACACTACAAATCTTCAATATTTCTGTAAGTGGTGTGCTAAATTGTTCTTTCAAATCTTCCTTAGAACAATCTAACTCCATGATCTGACTTCACTGCCTTGATCTACAGATCTCTCTGTATCTCTGAAAGCATTTTTCCAACATTTGCTGCTAGTTGCCTGTTGAGCATCTGCTAATTTGACATTTATTAGTGCAATTTTTAAAAATCTTTTTTCATCTCTCTTTCCTGATACCAAAAATACAAAAATGAGATACATTCTTCTTCAGAGGGGTCAAAACTGGACAACAGTCTCTTATCTTATTTTTCTGGAAATCCAGGATTAGGTTAAAATTAACATTTTCATTTCTTTACCAAAGTGATTATGAAATTCTATTTGATAGGGGACTACCTTCCCCCCCCTTTACCTTGTTTTGGTTTATCTCTAACTAGCTTTATATTTGTGGCACAGAAATATTTATCATAATGTTGACTCATACATACACATACCCGTGATTAAAGGATAGTAACAGAAAGCAGTAAATTCTGTATTGAATTAACATTATCCATGGTTTTAAAGCACGGCACAGAGCAAAGTATCTTTGACTTTAGAATAAAGCATTATGTAGAGTGGTGCAAACATAGGATGGTGGCACAGACTATGAAGGTGCTGATATAGAAGGAAGACAAGACAGGCCCTAGACTTACAAATAAATCACCAATGGTTTGCCCCTGGTCACTACAGGGATACAGTCTCAGGAGCTGGATAAAGCTGACTTCAGCTCAAGGGCAGCAACAAGCAAAAGTCAGGAATACTTATGTATTTGCCTTGGGAGTTACTGAAGGAAGAAAAATGAAGGAAATTAAACAGAAGATTTAGGAAAACTTGCAAGCAAATATCCTCCCAAGAAAAACAAGAGCATGGAGGAAGCACTGTCCAGCACCAGCAGTGGCCTTCTGCAAGTACAAAGCTGAAATGTTGACAGCACTCTTGAGGAAGATGAGTGCTGATTGCCCTTAGAACCAGAGGAGCAGAGGAAGGGTAAGCATAACCCCAGGGGAAAGAGGCACATTTACACATGAACCCGTACTGGGAGTGAAGCATTATAAATTGAATTAGTATTGGGCTATTTTTCTATGTGCTATTGTGTTATTTTCTGTACCTGGAAGAGCAACAATTATTAGTTAACTGGTAACTTTTGCATCATACTCACAATGTATTTTTGGCTTGGTATGAAAGTTGTGGGTTTGCCCATAAAAAAATTTTGCATGAAACACCAAATCTGTTTAAGGGGAGTAAAAGCTCTGAGCTGCTTTTCTTTGAAAGGCTGTAAGAATAATGTTGGCCACATAGGTTTTGAGGTAGACAGGGTATCCTTCCACAGTCTCTTTCTAACACCTTCACATATTTTCTTGCTCTAAACATCTATCTACTATGATTTTTCTGCACCTGGTGTTCACCTTCACCTTCTATTTCAATATTTCGAAATATTTTACATTAAATGACAACACTAATTTTCAGATTTTCTTTTATCTTTCCCAGAGAAGCTCGGAATTTCATTCCAATGTCTTATTGCTCAAATATCTGGAAAATTGACTTTGGGATTCAATCCCTGACGTATTTTAAACACTGACCTATCAAACTGGCAAACTAGTTCAGCATGCTAAAAGTGGCAAAATGTAAGCACTGGATTCAGCTTTATTTTGTGAGAAATATGGGGTTTACCTAAAGAAAAATATTTTTTTTAATTTAAGGCAAAGTAAATGACTTGACTCAGAAAGAAAAGGAAAAATAAACCAAAATAAACTGAATTTTTTTTCTTTTAAATTGAGATTATTTTGTGCTTTTCAATTTCTCAGAAAAATAATTTTAAATATTTTAAAATAACCAAATTCCCCAAAATAATCAAAAATAACCAAAATAAAAAAAATTCATTTTAAAGCTATTAATTTTCAAATTAATTCAAAATTGATAGAAAAAATACACTGTTCAGCTGATAGATCCTCCCCTCACATATTTTGTCTAATCAGCTTTCAAATAAAGGGAAAACTAAAAATGTGATTAGGATAGGACAGGACAAACTAGGCCAGAATTACACCTTTCATCTTCAAGGAATGGAATTCATGTGAACAATACTTTGATAATCTTTCCATAGCCCACTGATTCCTGTGAGATAAAAGTGCATGCTTAAGCAACTTAACATCCTGTCCTAGATGTTTTTATCCCTGCACAAGTCAAAACATCTTTAAGCACTGTCATTTCCCCAAGTCTGAAAGCTATCTGGATGTCTATATAATATATTCTACATGTATGGAGAAAACAAAATACAAGAAAAAAATATCATAATATTATCAACATAATTATGACAAGATTAAAAATAATCCCAGTAAAAATACCATGACAAAATAGAAAATTTCTATGAATTTCCATTCCACTCTTCATGGAATGAAAGAATGTCCTCTCCCAGTGATGAAAATAAAAACCAGACCATCAGTGTATTCAAACAGTAGGCCAGAAAAATATTTTAATAAATACTTCCATCAAATTCTGGTTCTTCTAATTTTCTGTGAAAAACTTATTTAATACATCTATGTATCACAATTTCATAGTCAGTGGGTTGTGGGAAAAATTTAATTTGTCAAAATTTTAACCTGCACATATTTGGGTATTACACAGGCCAAGTTTATTAAAAAATAAACAGATAATATAATAATTATTGCTATTCCCAGTGAAAATGTAATCATAATCACTGGCGCTTAGTGCCATATTCCCAGACCCTTCTTTCAACAGACAAAGCAGAATCCCTCTGCCTAGAAAAAATGTCTGTAGAGATATTTCATGGATAGTTAGAGGAATGTCACCTATGTCTAATACATTTTCTAACATCTAGTTACATTCTGAAAATACTGTTTTAAACATTTTTTTTAGATTTTCCTGTGCATTTTTGTCACACAGAAATATTTTCATTTTCTTCTCTGCCAGTGTTTCTCACTGTGACATGTTTTGGTTTTAAAATACATACATTCAGAGAAAAAAAAAAAAAAAAAAAAAAGAGGAAAAAAATCTTCTTTATTCCTTCCTGAAACTATTTTCAGTAAGCCTAACTATACAATTAATTTATCAATGTTGTTTCAAAATTAGGATTTTCAAACACAATTTTTCAGAGTTTCGGTTTTAGGCTGGACAAAGTTCTAGTGACTTCACTAAGACTGCACTAATCAAAGAACTAGCATATGGAGGAATATTGACTTGTAGAGGACCTAGCTGCCCAAACTCAGCATTATTTCAGGCAGCGTGGTGCTCTTCCTGGCCTCCATCTAGCTTCCCAGAAAAAGGCAACTCTCCTGCAGACCTCATACTCACTTCTGTAACCCTGAGCCCAGGCAATCTGCTCTCTATGAGACAAGACTGCTTTGTCCCAGCCTGATGGAGAAAAGTTCATTAGCTAGAACATGCTAAGTAAAGCAAAACCAGAGACATCTGAGCAATTGCTAAGCAATTGTTTAGCTGATGAAGGACTTGAGAAGAATAAGATCTGACAGAGGAAGGTATAAATCACAAAGGCAAAAAGCAGAAATGGTAACCCAGCAATGCTGAGCATCAGCCTGTCCCACATCTACAGGCTGAGTGGTCGCCCAGCTGAGATACCAGCCTGGGGTATCTCACTGCAGGATCATGTTAGTGCCTAGCCTAACAGCTCATTAGTCACAGTTATCTGTTGTGTGTATCAGTCAGCAAATAACTGCTTTGCACTCATAAATTGTATGTATCATTCTTTGGGGTGTCTCTCTGGGTATTTTACAGAATTTTACAGATTCATAGAAAGGCTTGAGTTGGAAGGTGGAAATTTATCCATATAAGAGGAAAGAATGTCTGGACATAGTGTCTCTAGTGTCTTGAAAAGCCTCAAAATGTTATGGCTGGCTTCCAGCTACCATGTCAGAATACTGAAGATTTCCAGTGCACCTGGGTTTATATGGGGTTTATATGTCAGTCCAATAATGATGTGACAGATAATGGAGGGAATTTCAAATACTCCAACTGGACAACTGACTTTGCCCATCTTAGCTCCACATTACGTGCATAACATGCAAAAAACATCTATTTAATATTTCTAGTCTGAAATTCTCTTTGGAAGATCTTACTTTCCTCATTGACTATGTTGAATTTTAGGGAACATCAAGCCCTGAATATATTCAATTGAATCACCAAATGCATCTCTTGGTGCCCACACGAAGATTAGCTTTAGACAAGAAAAATATAAATGTAGATGCCGCCACAGCAAGTGCCTAATAAAAGGTCTAATTCAAAACGCCCCAACACATCTGCTAAATCGTCTGCGAATGCAGAAGCCTCCTGTTATACTAAATTAAGATCTGGGAAGTTTATGCGTCTCAATATAACTGCTGCAAAACAGTTGCTAAAACCATTGAGATAACAGAGAATGTATCCTGGAACACACAGGCAATCTCAGACAGAATTTGATACAGACAGGTAGATGACTGTCCAACATTTCTATGTGTGTTTAGGTAAGTTATGCTCAGGCAAGCAAAGCAGTGGATGCAGAGAGCTTCTTGGTTGATCCCACTGTATAGCTGAAAAAATTACAACATCCACTGATGATTTTGGTAAATTGCAAGCACTCAGTTCAATTTCTTTATCATGGGTAACTGCTGTAATTTAAAATGCATTATTGTAATCTTCCTAGCCTCAAACTGTCACTCCAGAAGAATGTGGGTCTCCAAAATGTCCTGTGTCTTATCTTTCCATCGCAATTAATGGACCAATTCTTGTCAGTTGCAACAAGCCTGGATTGGTGACCTCATGAAAGAGACCAATATGAAACAAATCAGAATCATCAATGTCTCTGACAAGTCTTGTGTCATACCTACTACTCTGATAAGTTTTGGGTACTCTGGAGGGTTTCTTTTCCCAATGAAACTGGACACTGATGCTTATGTAACAGATTTGTGCCTCCTTTAATTTTTTGGCAGTTCATATAGCTAAAGCACTACTGGTTGTGCCATTGAATAAGAACGTTTTTTTTACAATTAATATAGTTCCCTCAAATTATGTGATAAAAGATTTTTCCAGGGAGGTGGGGAGCGTGGGCATGGGACAAAACCAAAAAGCTCCACCATAACCCAACCTACAAAGTATTTTGACGGCCCAGTTGAACAGAAAACCAGCATTGCACATTCCTAGACATACTGCTTTTTGTACGCTTTCTAAAGAAAAAGTTGCATAATTTCTTTGAAAATTCCTCTCTTAAAAAAGTCTAGCCTATATATTGACTCATGGAAAAGAAAACTTCTGAGAATAGAAAAGAGTTTAGTTCCTTCCATCTTTGAGCTTACAATCACAACATCAGTAACTAGAAAAAGGAGGTTTCTTCACATTCCAAAGAGAACAAAAACTTGTAAGGCTTGGTTATCAAGCTGGAAAATTTTGTTTTGCATGAAATGCTCTCTTCTGTCTTTCTTACTTTCCATAGTCTTGTACACATTTCTACACTATTACTCAGAAGAAACTACCTGCATAAAATTAATCTTGATGACATCATGTGGTGCTAGTTAGTCAGAACATTTAAGGAGGATAAAGCACTATAGCCTTAAGGACTCTTAAAATGAGAATCATTTATTCTCTGTTGTCTTCTGTGAAATGGATTCTTGCTGTTACTAATGTAAAAACCTGCTGCTAAATGTTTTGACTGTACATATTAGCCAGCTGGTGGTTCAGTTCTCACTATTGAGTTGCCCAGAACTGAAATAATTAATTTAGCTAAGAAAAGTATATTGTGCTGTACCTTTTGGATTTGTGACTGTAATCTGTAATCACCAGGGAGTTTATGTGGATTTGCAATAATACTGGAGTTGGTAATTTATAACAGAACAGGAGCTCACTAAGTAGAGCTTATGAAGCTTGAAGTTTTTCGATAAGTTGTAGAACTTTCTATAATACGGATTCTGTTAGCAGCTTACAACTGGCTCAAACATTAATCTGTGTTATCCTAATAAACTGAAAGCAAAACCCATGGATTTGAAAGGTCCCCTTCTAAGCAGAGGTATCCTTAATATTGTCTCTTCATACCTGTATAATAAGAAATTCAAAGTTGTTAGTATAAAGACTCCTGTTTACTGTAAAAGATTGGACTCAAATTCTACAGAAAAAGATTCTTTGGGCCAAAGGGATGCATTAATGCCAATTTTTGAAACTTTTCCCTGCATAAATGTCATTTCCTTTTTCTTCTCCTTACCCCTTGTGTTGCAATAGGCTTCTAAGAAATGTAATGTATTGTAATGTCAAGATTACCTGACACTTGAAAATTGTTGTAAGGCAAATATTGCTATTCAAATATATTCATTAATTATTTGATTAAGCGCTGATTTAGATTTTCTAAAGAAATAAGGGAAAAGTAAAGGAAAAAAATACACATAAACAGGAAATAATCATATATACTGCAGCTCTCCAAAAGACTGCTAGAACAAAGAATAATATTTGTGACACAATATTCATTATGACAGACATTGTTGGTCTAGCTTTATTTTTTTGTTTGTTTTCTTGGTTTATTTAATTTTTTTGGTAAAACTTACCTCATGGTCCAATAAGGTATTTATTTATCTTTCTTGCATAAGGAATGGACTATTTCAGATATCTAATGGAGCCAGATGCTGATCCACCCATTGTTGAAGAATTCAAAAGAAATGGAGGCTACTCTTACAAAGGCTCTCAAAACCATTTACTGAAGGCCTTGTTTTCTAAATAAAATGTGTCTCTACTTGCAGGAATGGGTGGCTGACCCGGTGATTTATTGATTTTACATTAAAAGTATGTGTATTTATGAGACTTGGCATATGATAGATCCAGTACTGGTGCCAGATGAGGAGTTAATGGGAGTAGACCATCATATGCCACAGCAAAACAGAGAAAGTGAGAAAGCTGTAACGACATGAACACTAATCCCTTTGAAAGGCAGCTGGTTTTTGTTATTGTTATTTTACAACAATGAAGAATTTTATAGTTGTGCATCACTACACTGTGTTTTAATGACACTGTTCTATTTTTTTTTTAATTCAATGCTAGTCTGTTAATGTGCACTTATTCACAGATGTTTAATTACTGTTTACAGATGTAAAGCCTCAAATCTTTGCAACTTCACTCTTTTTAGTACCAAAAAGTTGTTCTTGAATCATTAAAGACAGGAAAAATACATTGTCTGTACTTAGCAGTCTCTTTCAGCCCAGGTGTGCCATGGGTTTAATAAAGTTGCTAAATACTACCCCAATTTAAAAATGACAAATAGAAAACACCAGGTATGACTGTGAGCAGCACACTGAATATATGTCATAATTAAGAAGAGAGTCACAGAATCATTTAGCTTGGAAAAGATCCTTTACAGAGGCCAACCATCAACTCAGCACTGCCAAGCTCACCACTAAGCCATGTCCCAAAGTGCCACATCTGCACATCTTATAAATATCACCAGAGATGGTGACTCCCTGGGCAGACTGGATACCTGGCTTGAAAACTCTTTTCATGAAGAAATGCTTTCTAATATGCAATGTAAACCTGCCCTGGCACAACTTGAGGCAATTTCTTCCTCTCCTGTCACATGTTACCCGGGTGAAGAGACCAATCCACCTTGTTACAGCCTTTTTACAGGTAGTTGTAGAGCTCGGTAGGGACTCTCCCCAGCCCCCTTTTTTCCAGGCTAAACACCCCCAGCTCCCTCAGTCAATCCTCATGAGACTTGTGCTCCAGACCCTTCACCAGCTTTGTTCTTCTTTGGATGCAAGAAAAGAGTACTGAAAGTGGTGCACTAATTTTAATATACCAGAAACTATTATTGAAGCATCGTAATAACAAAAGGAAATTAGAAAGAGAGTGAGGCACTATCCCTTTATTGCTCTTGAATGAGCCCTCTTTTGGGTTCAACAAGTCAATACACTTCTTTCTTCAAATAAAAATGTATGAAAAAACCACAAAAATCAACCAACAAAAAGAACAAAACAGCTTTTCTAGCTCAGTGTATTAACTCCAACATCAAGTAAACAATATCAGGTGCCTAGAACAAGGAAAATATGTAGTAATAATTAATTGGAGGGAAAATGGGATTAAGACAAGTAATGTCCTTGCACCACACTGGCAGACATACTAATGGCAATTTCCTTGATAAATATCTCATGTAACAAGGACACTGAACATTCATCCTTTGATTTCTCAAACAGAATCTAAAATGAAATTAAAGACTTACAGTGTTATGTTCTGTTCAAAAATTTCTTCTCATAAATAAAGATGTTTTGAGTAGCTTACCTTTTAGACTAATTTAAAAAATTTATGTTAAAAGATATTTATAGAGAAAAGCTGAATTATTGTTGGGTGAAGTGTTTATCCATTTTAGTCAATAACAGCATTTTGATACTAAATGAACTCGAAGATACTCTTGCAGTCATTTTTCAAAATTTGCATTTAAATAAAATATTCTCATTTATACTTCATTCAGTATTAAGTGTCTGTAATAATATCATCCGTGGATGAGAAAATGAAATTTTCCTGTGGTGATGTTGAAAGACTGCCTTTTAGGTGCAGATTCTGGCTTTTGCATCAGTGAAAATACGTTATTTCAAATCTGAGCAGGAAAATAAACACTGCTTTAAAAAAAAATTCCCCCAGAAATGTCAGGAAGAAAAAATGTCAGGTATAATCAAGCACGAATTAGCTTCCTACAGATGAGCACCACCACCTTCTCAAGATTTATTTTCAATTTTTTTTACTGACAAAAAAAAAAAAAATCTGAAAACATCCAATTTGTCTTCTTCTCATTATTTCCCCTCTGCCTTATCCCTACTGCTTATTGCTCTAAATTATTAATCTTCCTGACCTCCATGGCTCAGGATTCTGAGATCATACTTTACTCTCTCTAGTTTTAAAAGTAGTATCTAACCTCCCCCTCTCCATCTTCCACAACATGAAGAAAGGCATGAATTCAAATGTCCCTGGATGCTGCAGCTCTTGAATTGAGTTTAGACAACTCCAGCTTGGATTCACTGCAGCATCCTCAGCATGGGACTTGTTGGTACTTATATAATTTTTCCGCATATATTTGTTGAAACTTTTACACCTTCCATACTCACCAATCCAAAACAGAAATGTCAATCCATTTCTGCTGCGCTGTGTGTGCCATGTGCTGGTAAATCCATGTGGCATACCTGACTACTCCACAGACACCTCAAAAACCCTGTCTGCTATGTTTTGAGCTGATTTCTCCTTTCTTTTGTCATTTGATCACAGAGAACCTGCCTTTTCCATTTGTGCTGAAAATAACCATCATTCCTAGATTTTCAGTCCATATCTCTTATTCTGCACTTGAAAAAGCTGATTCTCACTTCAATATTGATATAGAGGAGTCTAGTGCCATTTGAGGTTTTTAGCACATTTAAGTTGTCCCCACAGAGTTGATGAGGCTTACACAGGACCTCTGTCTCAACCATGCCCTTTTGATGAGGCATCTGAAGGCCAGGAGGAATAACTGGTGGTATTTCACAGGGCATGATGAGTATTTATCAAAAAATGTTGCTCATAAGTAGACATTCAGCATATGAATCACTTGCTGAAATATAAAGATATGCTATTATTTTCAACACTGCGAGATTAGTCTTCTGACTTTATCATATCTGCCTAACCTCTGCATATGTCTTGGGAATGCTGAAATCTAAAATGGCACACATGTCTGTTGTAAGGTGAGTGAATTCCCCCTTTGTAATTCAATGCGAGCAATCTGGTGGGAAAATAACACCCTGAGAATCTGGTAGAATAAAAAACTAATCATGGGAACATTTTTCTCAACCAAATAGTTTAAACATATTCGATTAACTTTGATAGCCATTTAGCATAACAGCAAACAGCAGACAACAAGGCAATTTAATTACATTGTATTTTCCTGAATCCAAATTTTCATTTAAAAAACCCCAAGAATTTTCCTTTAAGGCCAAAATGCAAATATCCTTGCAAATATTCTGTCACTTTAACAGTCTTGTAGTTGTTCAGAAGTGAACTTCCAAACCAGTGAAGCAAGAATTTCCCCAAAAAATGTTCTAATTTTCCCCCACATTCCATGATTATGAATAATGTACAGGGATGGGGAAACATGATGTGTGGGTATCTCAAGGGGATTTGATTTTTGTGTGATAAAAGTCTATAATGTTGAATTTTATAATATTGGTTTCTGAATGACACTGCCGCATTATGCTGTAAGTACTACGAACAATGAGAATGGATTGTTTCAGCCAGGAGCTAATGTTTTTAATTTATGCTTTCCAGGGGTAAGAGATTAAAGTACCATTTTCAAAAATATGCTAACCCCTCTGCTTGTGTGTGTTGCAGAGGAACATCTTACTGTGGTTAAGCATTAACTTCCAGTAAAACTACCTACAACAACATATAACGTTCAGAAAGGGAAGGGAAAATGGGCTTCAGACTGGGGTATTAGTCATAGAAAGCACCCCAGGTGTTTTAAAAGTAGTAAGGAGGCAGAAGCTTGGTTAACTTAAGTCATAAAAGCAGTGTTATAAACACTGACTGACCACCTTGCCTCTCATGAAATACTCACTTATCATTTTATCAGTTATAGCATGGACTTCAAAATATTCAGCATCTGTTCTGGTGCACAAGGCTTGTGCAGGGTGTTCTGCCATCCCCACATGGCACACCACCTTTACAATGAATAAGGTCTCTTCATTGTTCAGGAAGACTGGAATCTTCCTGACAGAATGGGCTGGAGAAACCAAAACAGTAATGTTTAAGCTCTGCAATACTCGCCACCAGCACTGCTTAAGGGTATCACGTTTGGCTGAAAGTAGAAACATTAAAATATCATAGAATAGACTTATTCTGTGCATTTTGCAGAACCAGTTGTACATGAAAAACAAAAAGCAACTGAAAAACAAACTACAAAACCCAGAAATTATTCATCCAGACAACACTGCTATGCAGAAGAAATAAACAGATTCACATATGCATGCCGCAAAAAGGACTAAGTGAAGAGATATTTTTCTCTGTAGTGAAAATCTAAGTCAATATGAATGTTGACACGTCTTGAGCATCCAAAACATGGGGCTAACCCAAATAAACACCTGCATCTTTGTTTCTGAGAAAGATAAAAATCAAATATCTCCAGTGTAGCATCCAGCATTACTCTACAGAAGCATTACAGCATTAAATTCTTTCTACTGTCACACTCAAACAATTTACCAAGAAGCCAAATGTAAAACAGAGAGGCTTGTAGCCTTTAGTTTTATATCTCAACGTGTTTAATGGGAATGTGACACTGAAAATAGTGCTGTCTCAGAGGCAAAGTTATTACTGTTTACCAAAAGAGATGAGAAATTTTCCTTTTTGAGAGATTTTCTTGTATTTTCTGTGACTTGCAATCATCTCTGAATGCGTTGCTTACATGAAATTCATAAAAGGTAGAACAAAACTGCTTTTATCAGGCTGCTTTGTAAAATGCAATGTGAAAAGAGCTAAGAGTTGCTCTTTCACATTTAACTTTGTTTACATTGACACTGAAAATGTTTTTTATTTCAATGATCTAAAACATGCAATAACTTGCAGGCCAAGAATTGTCCTAAGTTTACTTTTTCAATTCCATACTTTTCAATAAAAGTGAAAGACAAATGTGTTCATATTTGTAGAATGTTATTTCACATAGACATATGTTTGTGCTCACACATGCATGCAAATCACTTGAGCTGTATTTTGTGCAGTAAGGATGACTTTAAAAGGGTGAAAACATGCCTACAATTAAAAAAGACAAAAACCAGTCAGTCACCAAATTAATAAACAAATCTTTTTTGTCAACTTCTCTTTTAAGTCATAGTTCTAATGAAATCTGAAAGAATAGGAAACCTGACACCTGATGATCTCTTACATCTCTAAAGCAGATGGCTTCAATATCATTTGTGATTGAAAAAGCTCAATGATGCAGAGATTTCATTAATATCTGGAAAGAAAAAATTTGAAGGTTTGCTGCTATATCTATAAAATTAGTCTAATATAAATTTTCTGCTGCATCATCTGAAGTGAGCCAAGTTTAAATCTGAGGAGCTTGAAAATAGTGTTACAGCACTGGCTATTCTATTGAGATCCAAATAATCTCATTATATGTCCCATGTATTTGGGTTCCCTTGTTGTCCTCAGTCACATATAAGGAGAATGTGTCTGAAGTCTTGATGCAATTATTACTGGAGTCCAGCTGTGATAAACAGCCATTAAATTCTCATTGGCTGCATAATGTTATACTTAAAACACAGCAGAAGCATTTTGTACCAGCCAAATACATTAAAATATCGCTCAGACTGGGGAGCATTGATAGTATTCAACATAACAGAGGCTAATGTGTTAACTAGAATGTAAATGACTGTAAGAAAATAACCAGAAAATTAGTATTTAATCTATTCTGTTTCTGTTAAGCAAAATCTGCATCTGGAAATCCAACAGTGACATACCCAGTACTGTGATCCTTCAACCATTTTTGTGAGTATGAGAAGCAATTTCAGGATCTGAAATCTCCTGATATGTGCACAAATAGAAGCAGAGTAATGTCCCCATACACTGTGTCCATAATTAAAAAAAAAAAAAAAAAGTTAAAAATAAAAGCCAGAACAGAAATTTAAGTAGAAGACTCTGAACATGGAAGGAATAACATGTCCTTAAGACATGAAGAAGAAGTAGCTTCTGTTATCATGGGATAGTGGCCACATCATTCTTTCTGGTTGTGATCACTCTGATATACTGTGATAGGCTTCATCTTCATTTCTTTTAGAGTCAGCAGCTGTTCTAAATTAGGAAATATGCTGTACCCTGAGAGTTCCTATCTCTCTCCACTGACTGTCAAGGTTTTTGAGAAAATTTGCTTAGATGAAGCCATCCCCACACTGACAGACATCGCCATTCAGGAAAAAAAAAAAAATAAAAAAAAAAAAAAAAAAAGAGAGGGAGAGAAGGGCGAGAGAAGGAGAGGAATCAAAGGTACAGAGGACAAGGAACTGAGCTAAATGGAAAAGGTCTAAAGGTCTAGTGGGAGAAGGGTGACTCTGAGAGACTGGACTGCTAGTGATTTATGACTCAAACATTTGACCACTTGTAGTAACTACCCAAGTTATGTGAGAATGCCCCTCCCAAGTTCAGGGGCATTCACATGTAGGATGAAGGTATTAATCTCAGCTGATAAGATATTGTGGGACATGATCGACTCAACTACACTGACATAAGAGGCGTCTGCAACATCTCAGCATGGCTCAAAGACTCATGGGGACATTTTCCACCTACCCTCAGCATAATAGAACCCTATGAACCTGGCATTGGGTGGACTGTCCTTCTACCACTTCATGCCTCTGCAACCACTGAGAAGACGAGAAAAGGACTAATGGGATGTTGCCAGAATTTACAGAGTGGTGATTTTTCTTTTCTACTTGATCTATTTCCCTGTCACTTTCTTTCTTTCTCAGTTCTTGTCTCTCTTTTCCCCATCTATCTCTCTACCTCACATTTACAGATTGAATAAAAAACTACTATTGACTTTGGTATATAGTGTCATTTGTACCTTAATTTGGGCAGAGACATTTCTCTAATAATTTTAATAATTGGATCTTAACACTAACCTTTAGCATTTAAGACCCATGTAAAGAAAAAAGAGAATCATCAGGAAAGGGGAACAAAAGCAACCAACATAAATTCCTTAATTAATAGAAAGTGATAGGCCAGTGTTTGAACTGCTTCTGGGAAAAATATGAACAGGTTTGCCATAATAAGCCTTTGGACCGAAGTTCAAATTCTTAAGGATAGCCACTTTCCTTAACTTTGTGCCATGTAAAACGTTTGTTTGTCACCACCTAGGTTGCAGATGAACGCTAAGGGCCCCAGAACTCTCTCCCTGGCGTGTTGGGTACCCTCTCTTCAGCCACTGCCTGCTGGCCATCGAGCCACTGATCGCTGCCCTTGGAGCCTGATAGCCCAGACGATTTTCTACTCACATAGCAATCGGATTAGGCAGCCAGGGTCTCCTCAGCTATCAAATGAGAACACTGTGGGAGATAGTGTCAAAAACCTTACCAAAGTCAAGGTATATTACCTCCACGGCTCTTTTCTCATCTGCAGAGCCAGTCATTTAGCTGTAGAGGCAATCAGGTTGCTCAAGCATGATTTGCCCTCGAATGCTTGCCGTGAACACTTGCAGTGCCTGAATGCAGCTGGCCTCACAGTCTTTTAAATTTAACACCTGCAAACTGACAATCTCAGTCCTGCAAGGCTGTTGAACCCCAAACTGATGTTGAAATGACACAGCCAACACCTGCCGCATTTCAGGACATCCTAGATGTGTATTCTTTTTTTTTTTTTTTTTAGAGTGCTGTTTCTAGGAATAGCAAAAGACTCTGAAGATCATATTTTCAAATTAACAAGCAGAAACAGAAATATTAAATTATTTAATATCTCCACATTTCATTCTTTGGGAATCAAGCCTTAAAACCAAATAAAAAATCAAGCCTTAAACCAAAATAAAACTAACTTGAAAGTACTCAGTAATAAAGACAGAAAGTGTTTTTAGAGTCATTCAGATATTCTAAACACTTGTTACAAGATGTCTGATTAAAAGCATTTCTTACTGCAATTTTCTGTGCGTGATAACAACTGTTCATGCTTACAAGACTATAGAGCTATACGCAATACATTTACACCTGGAACAGTTGTCCATGTCACATAAAGGTAATTAGTGTTGGTATTTTTTGTAAATGCCATCACTTATTATTAAGATATCCTTCATGGAGCATTTCAAATACCAGGTTTCATTTTTTCCATTTAAAATAGCATGTGTTGAACTTATGTCAGGGCTACTTTATAAGACATTCATTTCTGTCTTTCAGAGGCAAAAAAGAAACAGATCAGTAACTAAACACTAAAGGTCAAAGCATGAATCAATCATTTCACTAATAGACAATCTTCAAGCTATACAAGGAATAGAAAAACATTTAGCTTTGTATTCTCTGCACAGACATTTAAAGAGAAAAGGCTGAAAATTACATCCGATTCCCATCAGTCTTCTGAGAACAGGGCTTTAAGATGCTGGATAGCTCAGAGCTAAGTGCTGTAACAGGCAGGTGCTAGGCCAGCCAGCAAACTAATAACATGTATTTTATGGTGTCAGTTGAAGGAACAGATGTTTAGGTGTTTTTGTAGTATCTGCAAACAAATTTCCTATCATCTTTGTCTGTTGAAGACATAGAATACATACATTTTTCCATATTTCTGTTTGTTTGCATTTATTTTTCTTAAACATTTCTGACCATAGGACTAGGTCGCCTGTGCTTTGCTAGGTACACCAGTGCTTTTGCTTCTGGACTCACTAAGGAGATGAAATTATTGTTTTTTCCTTTTCTATTCTTTCTTTAAATATTTTTGTTTGCTACTTTGTCTGTTTTATATAGGTTTGTGGACATCCTGAGTATGAAATCACAACTATTTATATCACATCAATGAAACAATCAATGTAATATTTACTTCTCTCAGAAGTAACTAGTCTCTCTAGTGCACTCGAAGAAGTCACTTTTCTGTACCTGAGGTATGGGAACACATTCCTAGAGGACAAATAACATGTCACAGTTGGAGAGGAGGGAGAAAGAATAATTGTCAGAATCTTCTCTTTACTAAGTGTGTGTTTGATAAGCAATAGCCTTCTTCCACCACTGAAATTTATGGGCAAAGCTGGATCTTGGAAATCATGCACCTTCCAGAAGATAGACACGTAAAATCTCTCTCCAGCTTAAAATGCAGCTCTCTCTTGCCTTTATGAAAAAGAAAATCTTAAGAGGAATAATAATTAGTTATCACAGATCTGAACTTTTCACTGCTGTTGGTTTTCCAGTTCTATATAGTAATATGGTAAATATAAAGAATTTGTCAACTGAGCAAAATTGTTAAAAGATAGACTGTATTTGAAGTCCTTACCTGCAGAACTTATAGCCAGGAGGTTCTGCCTGGCAGATAAGAAGTTCTGAAAAATATGCTTAACTTCAATATTCCTAATTCACAGAGCTCACTACAGAATCGTGATGTGGTGCCTGGGGCAGAATTCACTGGCTAAAATCAAAACCCAGCCAGTCCTAGTGAAATAATGCATTTATTTGTTCATTTGGGAGAAAGTTAGAGGGAATCAAGTATGAGTAGCCTTTTACTGTTTTAGAAATATATACTAGGCACTTTAATAACCAGAAAATAGAGTGGTCAATGCAATAATGGTACTCATGGAACCATTTTTAGTGACAGACAACCTTAAATGTTTTCATGAGAACTGAATCTAAAAAAGGCTGCAAGTCTACTGCAATTTGGTAAAGGGCTGAAAAAAATAGCCTGCTTTGTTTCATAAGTAACTGGGATTCAGTGATCCACTTCAGCTGTGGGAAGCTGTCATGAAGTTGAGGAGCAGAAATCTGATATGAGAGCAGTGTTGTTTTGAAAGATCAATGATGAGAGGAGGTTATGGCAGAATTTCAGCATCCTAATTAGAGATGTTAGTAGTATATCCCAAAGAGCTTGTATCAGATAAAGAATAGGGCTTTTTTTTTTTTGCAAATGAATCATCTAATAATCACCTGGATGAGGGACTAAGCAGCACAGTAATTAAATTTGTAAAGATTATTTCAAAATGCAAGGTGTTTCAACAACTTATATAGAGGGAAAACAAAAAGCCTGTAATGACTGAAAATAAAAGCTGGCAGTCACTAGTGACTGGAAAAATTCAAGTGAATGCATTAAAGACTAATGAGAAAAAATTCAACAGGATAACCTGTGGGAAAATTACCTAAATGTAATGTGAAGGTGTAACACTGTTGCAGCATGGGAAAAAAAAATCAGTTTCATTTCATAAAGTAAAAGATATTGTACACAAGAAACCTATTTTATTGCAACAGGGTGCACTCACTGAATATTGTGTATAGGTCTGGACATTTCTACAGCAAAAATCTGACCTGAAAGGAATTTACTAAAAAGTAATAAAAAGTACCTATGAAAGAAATTCAAACTTAAGAGAAAAGAAAAGAAAAGAAAAGAAAAAAAAAAAAAAAAAAAAAAAAAAAAGAAGGTTTGGCTATATATAAAGCTTGATAAAATGCAGATGAAAAACAGACTGTTCCATTTGCAATTTTATCACTACCAAATTTTGTGGCATCAGGCAAGTCAGATTGCCTTTAGGTGCCTTAGTTTCTTCATTACCTCTAATATTATATGAATATATATACAACATATATTGTAAGAATATATACAATATATATTGAAAGAATTTTTTATTTCACAGAGAAGTTAGAAGACTTTAATTAAGTAACCTTGATTTAGATATTTTGAAAATGTAAGAGAAAATATAAATATTAGAATGAAAATAAATGGAGTGAAAAAATATGTCTGAGAAACTTTTATATACAAAAGATCTATCAACATCTGGGTAGGTTTCTGTCATAGTTTGACATGACAAAACTTTCACTGTTTGAAAGTTAGCATCCTCATCATTCAAAGATTTAGAGATCTGTGATTTATGTTCTCATTTAACACCTATGATTTCCATCTACGTCATTCTGGGAAAATGATATTTTGAATATTCATCCTTCTGTGAATAATCTGTATAAAGTCTTCCTATGTGACTAGAGAGAATTATGTATTTGGTTAAAATATGACAATGCAGCACAGCTCTAAAAAATCTGACTATAAATTTTCTTTTCAACAAAGTGTTTTTTGTCTAAATTTCAGAAAGGTTGAAGTGGATGCAGAGTTGAAAGGAAACCCTGTTGTTCAGAGAATGGATATACAATTCATAATGGTCTTCTTTGATAACGGATAGGTAGGGGATAGCAATTTTCAGACCATGTTTATTTAGCTACTGAATTATAATTGCTAAACCTGTTTTCATCCTTTCTTCATATCTCACCATAGAACAGATGAAGGCATTAACAGGAAATCCTGACAACCCGTGTGTTCTATACTTAACAGTTAAAATCTTACAGATAGATTTACAACAGCATCAGAAATAGTTCTGTTTCTTCACTGTCTGTGTGAATAATTTCAGAAGCATGCTTTCACAAGGAATGTGGCCTTGGAAGTGCTCTACTATCTAGACATTTCTAAACTGATCTCTAAATTCCTTACAAAATGACACTGAACTCTTTGGAAACAAATCAGGTTATTTTCTTTCCCCTAGTCACACAAACTGGCATCATTACTCCAAACTTTGAGCTGCCCTGGCCCTGGTTTACTTGATATATAAGCTAGCAAACAAAGAGAAATGAGACTTATTTGAAAGATAACTGCCCTCCAAGAAGGAACAGCATAGTAAATAGCAAACCAAATATGATAAGTATAACAAACACTATTGTCTTATTAGAAAATGTGCCTGTTCCCATCGTAAAGCACAGTGCATTTACATAAAACCTAGATTTCCTGAAGAGACTCCAGGTCAATGCACCATGTGAATGTGATACTCCATTAACTCACACATGTTTTGCAAACAGAAGCTGAGAAGAAACCTTTTAGCTGTTGCAGAACTTGCTGCACTTGTTCACAGATGGTCTATTAGAGAATTTGATAGTGTGCTGCTTTTCTGGGTAGTCTAATGAAGTCTCTTAAACAGACTATGCTAAGGCACTGGTGGGAGTAGTGTCTGGCTCTTTCCTAGGAGCTTGAAATCCACTGTTTCTATGTCACAGCTAAACATAAGCACCTACCTATTGACTACCCCCTTCTCAAAATTTCAACCTCCTAGTTTTTTTACTGCCTTGACAGTGTTTTCTTCTCATCTCCAAGTTACTTGCCATAGTACATGGACATATCACTCAATTTTCACCACTGTCTTTTTATCTCTTCCACCCCTTTCTTTTATCTGAAGAAGCCACAGCACATTTTTGCTGTTTTTAAGCCAGTTTAGTTGGTCTAAAGTTGACTGATGGTATGCATGACCATCACAAAATTAAGGTGGTCTTGTGGTTGACCCTAAGCTTCATCATCTACAAGTCTTGAACAACAGGAGTTTAACTATAACTAGACTACACATGGTTACTCTATTAATGAAGGAAATTTCAAGAAGGTACAATGTCATGTCTGAGCAGCAAAAGGAGATGTTAAATAGAATTTTCAGAAACTCAACACAAATTTTAGGCAAGGAAAACAAAGGTCATTGGTTCAAACAAGAGTAACTTCAGGCAGTATCTTATAAATATTTTCAAACAAAAATAATTCTAATTTTTCATTAGAAGTTTGTTATTTTAAATTAATTCTAATATTTTTATCTAAACATGTACTTGTTACAAGATGACTTGTTTTTCCCTTTATCTGTACAGCCTTTAGCCACCAGAAAATTTTCTTACTACCTGTAGGTCTAGTAATGATGCAAAAATTAAAGATCAATATTTATCTCCTCATGTAAAATTAACAGCACTGCACAAACTCACAAGCAATATTATCACCTGAGTCTTAATTTGAGAACTGCAAATCACCTGTCCAGGGATACCTTGTTTTCCACAACTACACCTCTGCACCAGGGATGCACAGATCATCCCTGTAAATGGTCACTGGTTCTGTCCTTTTCCTCTCTAATGTTGTATATGTCTTTATTCCAGAGATTACCTAAAAAGCCTCTCACATCACTGCTATTCCAAAATTAAATATGGGTTATAGCTTTCCTGGCTATGCTTAAAATAGTAAAAAAAAAAATAAATACAATACAGAGTATCAATAAGGGCATTGTCAATCTGCATATTAACACAGTTTCTATTTAGGGAATTTGCAAAAAGCATCATTATAGATGCAAATTAAGGAGATTAAGACATTTAGAATTTTTAGTCAAACCAGGGAAGTGCTATTGTCTTTATGCTGTGCTAAGATTGTTTCCTTTCAAGCTGTGCATTTGAAGGCCTAATTACAGACACTTGCATTCTGCCGTCTCTTCCGAGTAGAAGAGGAAAAGCAGGTGCCAGGAGGGGGGCAGATTTATGTCCTAGATAATATTCCATAACAACTACAACTCCCTGCTGCTAAACAATCCTCTGGCAACAGCCGCCTACTCCTGTTCATACCTTTAGACAATTCACCAGATCCTGACAATTTAAACAAATAAATCCCTAGGCTGCAAGAGCAGCAAAGCCCTGTGAATTTCCCAGTGAGAGACCTTTGCTGAGGTGGCCTTCAGGTTTCAACATTCACCCATCCTTTCATGGGACTAGGGCCACCATATAAGTATAGTCAGGTCTCATCTGTCCTTTTCTCACCTCTGAACTTCCCTTCCTCTTCTGCACTGCTCTTCTTCCATGCACCAGATGAACAAAACCATTTCCTCCTAGGCACAGCACTGCAACAGTGATAAAGTTTCAGCAAGCAACTTACTGATGCACAAGTAGAAAACCAGATCACACTTGAGAAACGCATCTCTCAGCAACACAGCTACATAAATCACAAGCATAGCCCAGGTGAAGGTGAGGATAAGGACTTTCATTTCCAAGGGCTTTTTTTTTGTAAATGGTGAGCACAACATTGCTTTGGCATGTTGCATTTTATTTTCTGCATTAGCTGAAAGTGCAGCTGATCCCCATGCAAAGTCCTGGCATTAAGCCTGTGTATACTTAGGCCCAGCACAGGCTTATCCTTGGGCTAAGAACAGGACAAGGATTTCTCTAGTTTTATGTAGCCGTGGATTTCCATGCACATGAAAGAAAGCAGTTCAAAAAGCCAGTCACATTAAGGAAGAGAATGTAGGAATGGAAGATGCCAGAAAATCCAAATAAATCACTATGCTTTTAGGGTTCCCTTTGAACAGTTGAACATGATATTATCCTGGCATGTATAATACTGCCTGCCTGGCTCTGTTGTTAGAACTGGTTTATCATTACTTTGAATAAACAGTAGTATTTCTTTATTTTCAAAAAATTATGTATACTTAAAGAAAAAGAGAATTCAGGTACACTCAGATTCCTGAGACCAGTAGTACTTTCAGTCCCTCTACAAGGAGAATTGCTGATGAACCATTTAGAAACTTCTTTCTATATTTCTTTTATTTTCTAAAATCTTTCTTATTTTCATCATATTTTGTTTTGGCATACAAAGAGTTGTTGTACAAGGGTATGCAGACAGGACCTGATCCAGTGATCCCATCCATATGGAGATTACATGACACTGAAACTGCTAAAAATATTAAAGATGTGCCCATATTTACTCAAGGAGTGTGATACTATTAATGTCAGGGGTAGAAAAGACTGTTGTAGGGTAAATTCTAATCTAAGCTGTGTAAGTTCTTAATTTAAATTTCCTTAATGTTCACTTGCTATTTAACTTCTCACTGATATACAATTAGACTAGAATGGTTCAGACTCTATGCCCTTATTTAGACTTAAAATTCAATATGTGAATAAATAATTCACAACTTATAGAAGCTGGATCCCAATATGCTTACAAGTGCACAGTGGCCTTTTAAAATGTTGAATCATGTATGCTTTGGTACAAAAAGAGGAAACTGAATTCCAAATATTGACTACGTGTAGGAAAAGGATGTCTCTGGGCATTGAACTAAGAAGCAGAGTAATTTCAAAGCTGTAGCTCTCCACTAGCTGTAGCTCACTAGGCAGCAGATCCCACCTAGCTGGGTTTGGTTGGAGACCAAAAATGATCCTGAGATGTGTGAAGCTCTGGGATCCATTCCTCATAGTCTAAAAGCATCTTCAGCTCATGGCCTGTACTGAAACTTCATCATGCACTCTAGAAGGTGGGACAAGGTTCCCCTTGCAAGTTATTTAATGAGATAATAAATTAATTTATTACTTACTTGTAAAAGTGCCAGGAAAATTATGGAGATACATACAACAGTAGACACTGAAAAAAACCCTGCTTTCTTGGGAGTGTTTCAGATTTGCTTATAAAGCTGACCAAGTGTCAACATCAGAAACTTGTAAAAAATAAAAAATGTGGTGCTGATGTTTTTCACAAATTCACAGAACTTCACTGTACCACAAAATATACTATTGGAAAAGATTTGATAACAATTTATTTATTCATTTTTAATTGCTGAAAATAACCTTTAGCATTCATTTCAAATCTTTCAAAATACCCGATTTTACTGAAATTCAAAACTAAATCAGTATAGTGTTTTGTTGACATGAAGTACACATTTCAGCTCCAAATATTGCTTCTTGCTTTGTGGTGATTGAAACAAGGTGTTTTCTTCAAAAATTGTTTCCAGCTTTGAAAATGAAACAACACAGATTGTCTATATTTGCTTAGTCTCAATGGCTACAGTAGATTTCCTAGCATATCTTCACATGCGTTCATTTCTTGTTATGCTTTGAAAGCTTGTTGCATTTTTCCCCTTAAGAGATTTTACATGCTCCAAAAACTATTTCACATCACACAGAAATCACCTTGTCTTCCACCTACCAAACTTTGGTTCAACTTTTATATAACAAGCTTGTATAAATTGATGCCTTCCTTAAGCTGCATATCCCTGTGAAACCACTTCAATGTCAGAAAAAGGAAAAAGGAGATAACAGCAGAATTGATTTCCTCAGCACTGTTTTAGCACCTGTGCAAACCAGTTGCTCTCATCAGGGTAAAAATTAATTCACATACATTGTACCTTTCACTGACGTTTGCATTCAACAAGTACCCGCTGTTGCCTTTTCCTGGACATGATCTTGCTGAGATTTCATTGACTGAAGATGTCCTACATTTCTGGAATAAGTTGATTTCACCTCCTTCCTGCTTTACATATGTCTAATGCTTTCACTATGAGTACAGCTAGCTCTTCAAGAGCAAGGACAGCTGTGAGTTGATAAATTTCCTAACTCAGGAATGCTGAATGGCTTCTAGATGCTCCCTTAATAACACAAAAGAAGTATCAATTTACAGTAAATAATCTCACCTAGGAATGTTAGATTAAGAACTTGCCATATATTAAAGAAGGTATAATTCAGACCTTAAGGTTTGGTTTTCTCTTTATTAAGAAAATCTCTTGGTAGAGATTCAAAGCAGACTTCAAGCAGCCATGGTTTTCACCAACCGTCTCTACAGCAGTGTGAAGAGCCTTCCACAGAAGCTACACTGTTACCCCTCTCAGATTGTTCCTGTAAGCCATATACTGTTCTTTACATAACTACAATTTGACAGACAGCTCATGACACAGTATTTTTGGTCCTCTCTCTCTGTCCCCCTCCCCACCACCTTTTGCCAGTTCATCTCCTGATCTATGCTTTGCCCTTCCAATATCTGCTGTTAATGACAGGTAACTGACCTGTGCACTGCTGGAACACTTGACATTTTAGTGCTGTGTCATTCTGAATGCATAAAGCACATGGGTTACAACTAGAAGAAAATTAAAGGCTTTATTTCTGATAAAGCTTAAAAACCAATATATATGTATCCCAGAGTAAACATGTGATGCATATACAATAAACACATTAAGCAAAAGCATTTCAGTATAACTTTGAAAAAGATGGAAAAGTTGAAAAGAAAGATTCCTGTTTATGCAAAAATATTAAGAAGTGAATGAGTGGTAACTTGTTTTAAGTTCAAAGTCTTCAGAAAAAACACCTGAACATTCATGCACAGTAAAACAAGCAAGAAACACTGCAGTATGGATAATCTAATGGGGTTTGTGTCTTTGTGATTTGTGTTTATTTTACCCATGGCAGCCTGGCCAGCAGAAACTGCATTCCTTACATTGATGTCATATTTAACACCAGCTCAGTGGTGATTATGGTGCTAGATTAACCAGCTTTGTCAGCCCTCCCCAGCACCCAGCAGGGCTGTCCATGCAGACAAGGATGGCTGCTACTTTCTACCAGCACCCACACAGACAAGATTACACTCTGGGAGTCTAGGCAGCATATGTTTATTTTCACCTCTCAGCTGCTGGTATACAATGAGAACTAATCTAAAGCAAGCAGGGAAGACTTGAGAAGCATTACCTCTTTGCCACATCTTCCCTATCTCCTTCCTGAATTCTGGCATCTCTGCCTGATGTATGCAATTTTAATTGTTGCCACTAAGTATAGCACAAGTGGACATTCATATGCCTGCTTTTAAGTTATCTCTAGAAGTATTCACATAAAGCATTCTCTAGAAACATGGCACATAAACATTCATTCACATTCCATTCTCTAGAAGTATGGCACATAAGCATGTAGTCATATAGCTCCCTTCTGTCCTATCTTACTGCTGAAAGTGACTGTCCTCCCAGAAATAATCCTCCCAGAAAAAGTGAAAGTCCTCACTGATACTCCTCCCAGGAAAAGATCCACTGCCATATTTTTCTTGTAAAACATAAAAAAAAAGGTAAAAGGAAAAAAAAAGGCAAACTAATTTAAAATAAACTCTAAAAAGTTTTTAGGTAAGCAGAGAAACAGAGACAGAGAGTCATTAAATCATTTTTCTGTATTACAGGAACCTTTTCATGATACACTAAGCTTCCTTTTAATTTCCCAGTTGTTTGGATGCACAAGCAAAAGAATTAGGGAAAGAAGGTCAGCAAAAAGATAACAATGCCTGTTTATAACAGCCATGAGATTAATCTAAAAAAAAGTATTTCTGCATTTAATGAGAGTTGAGGGCAACAAATGAGAAATTATAAAGCTACAATTCCTATTATCCAAAGTGCTGACAATATGTATGTATAGCATTTTTTCATAGCTTGGGTTTTATGTATAGTGGCTATTTTTGATTCTCACAGCATGGCTTTGTCCTTGCTGTGTGCCAGGTAAGCACCTACCATCAGAGTAAGAATCACACAGGGGTAAGAGAGTCTCTGTTGGACAATTACAAGAAGACATCAGTATTATGGACTTGAGGCTGAGTCCACTATTATTTTTTATTCTTGTCCACATGCATCTGAAGTATCTTTAATCACAGGGGGTTTAGTATTTGTAAATCAGTAATTTTACTTATGGGTTGATATTTTAAAGAATTGGACACTTAGAGAACAATTTTCATCATAAAATATTAAGAACCATACACAGTTCAGAGCTTTGCTGAAGATTAAATGCTATTTGAATTAAACAGGATAGTGGTTTTTATAAACCAGCATAAGATAATGACTGACCTCTATAGTGACCCCCTGTCTCAGTATTTTAAATGTCTTTTCTTACAGAATACTAAAAAAAAAAAAAAAAAACAACAAAAAAAAAGCCAAGCCAAAACAACAACAACAAAAAGAGGATATCTTCTGCAAAAGAGGCAAAAAAAATCCACAAAGGAGAACCTCAGAAGTCTTTTAGATGTTTCACTCCTTTATTCTGTTCCTTGGGGTGGAATTTATCTGAAAAAATGTATAAGTAAGTCCAAAGTATAGGCATCTATGTCATAACTAAATACTCTTTCTAATCTATATAGAGAAATATTTACTCCAAGGAAAGATTTTTCCAGACCTATTTGATAAGTAAACTTTACACTAATGTGACTTGCACCCCTTACTCCCTGTTGACTACTGAGGGAGCCTACAGGAACACTTCATATCATGGATACCTAAACATCAGCAAGCCAAATTCTGTTTTCTGTTTCATGGGAAAAACACCATATCCCTGCCCTCTCTAAGCCTGTTTGGATTTGGCAACACCTGGTTTCTAACAAGACCTATTTGCAAGTGGGTGATGCCCACCTACTCCAGCTCAGGGTTCAGCTTGTTCTTTGCTTTGCAGCTTCATAAATTTGATGCAGCTGGTTAGAATATTACTGTTCCTCTGACCAGCTGCACTTAGCAAATGAAACTGAGGAAGAGCAGAGCCCATCCAAATGCACAAAGTGCATTTCCAACTACAGGGAGTGTGCAGAAGACACCCAATCTCAGAATATTGCCTTTCAGTACTGAACTTGGCCATGTGACAGGAATTAGCATCCCTGACTGGAAACTGTTCTTATTACTAGGCAAATCATTCTGATCCAAGTTTTGAAGGCTTGCCACTTCACCTCTTTTGGTTAATTAAACAAAAAAAATTGCTTTAATGTAGTTCAAAAATTTTGACATAATATGTGAAATTGATAAACAGTAATTTCCGGGCAAATCTTTCAGGATTAGAGACTAACATTGTTTGCAGGCAATAGAGGTTTCTCTTAGACTATCATCACCTCTGATAGGATTTTGATCAGGTGTAAAATATTTTATTTTCAAATTTGTGTTTCTTGTCAAATTTAAGGTGTGGCATCTCTTATTAAGAATCTTTAATGTTTGGAAACTTGTACCAGATGTCCAGTGGAGGCTTGCAAACCATTACATGCTACAAGTCAACAGATGCTGCATTTCTTTAAGCTTTCTATTTGCTCTAAGGTCTGTATTTTGGCAAACACAGAAGTTATGCAGTGTGTTAAACTACTAGATGAATTATATGTAAACTGTAGCCCTGCTAGCACTGTTACAGCCAAGCAGTTGTGGATTTTAAAAATCCACCTGTCCTACAGTAGATTTTGCATTTGATGTGAAACATGTTGCAAAGCAATACTGAAATATTGTAAAAGAAACAAAGTAAAACAAGCAAACAAACCACAACCATCTTGTCCAGAAGGAAGCCGCAAAATATCTGGTAATCCAGTTTTGGTATGGTGTAGCCTACATGCTGCCTCAGATAGCATGCTGCTTTGGTATGGTGTAGCCTACAGGCAGGGCAACATTAGAATAATGTAAGTATATATCTATTTGACTTTCCCACACTCTCAGGGAAGACCTCCCAAACAGGTCTGTTGAAAAGGCAGTCCTTTATGACATCCTACTTCCAGAAACCAAACAATCAAGCCAAAAATCTTCATGTGGAAACCACGCCCTTTTGCTTTGGATGCATGGGAAGCAGAGCATCAGAAAATATCCTGCTGGACGTCCATCCTTTACCCGCTGACTGTGGGAGGATGGATTGTGGGAGAATAGAGATAGTGCTGAAGGCAGTCTCACCCCTGAGGAGTTGCAGCTGTACTAATTACCAAAGAGTAGGAACAGCCTTGCCTTTAATAGGTCACAGCTGTGTCCAATAAGGATGGTCCAACAAGGATGGGTGCTATAAAAGAGTGGGTTAGCTTGCAGAGGAGAGGTGGAGTCAGTTGGTTGTGCAAGGGCCAGTAAGGGTTGGTATGTGCTACAGGGGACAGGAAAGAGTCAGCTGGCCCAGCGGAAGAGAGAGAAAAGGGAGTCAGTATTGTGAGGAGCTGCCTGTAAGACCACACAGAGAGAAGGTATGAAAGTGTTACAGTAGGATGATAAACTGATGGTGACAGTCATTTCCCATCCACTGTTGACTGGTGCCAAGCACTGATGCTGACTGTGACAGCACCAGTGTACAAGTGGCCTTCTGTGTAACTGTATTCCCCCTCCTCTGCAGAAATCCACAGAGGTGAGTGAGCCTTTAGGCATGAGCTATAGCTCAAGGTAGGCTGGCAGGCTGGGCAGCAAGAGTAGGAGGAAGAGGGAGTAAAGGGCAGGAGACTTATGCTGGCCATGAAACTGAACTTCAGTGTATTCCAGCTTCAAGTACCTCTCTCATTTCACTTTTCACACTTTTTTTTTGGCCAAGTTTAATGAGACAGTTATAACTGGGTATAATATTTAATCTCTTTGAAAAGTTCTTACTGTGTTGGAAACCAACATCACAAAGCATATTTTTTTTCAATTCTAGTATCCAAGGAAAGATTCAAACCTGCTATTTTTCTCCAAGTTCTTTCATAAAGTGTGCAAGAAAAGGGAATACAGAGTGTCTGGGATGTTAGCTATTCTTGTAGGTATTATTATGGGAGATCATCTGTGAAACTTTGCTGCCCTGTAATTTACACCACTACTGCTGGTAATGACTGTAAGATATATATGAGCGGCACTAATGGGTATGGATCACTGTTCTCCTAGACTGCAAATAAAAGAAGCATGGGGAATGATGACACTATATGATAGATCAATGCGGCTGCAGATTGGTCCTTAGGCTATTCAGGTTACTTTCCTTAAAAGGCATTATGCCTCACACATGCTCTGAAGGCTATCCATATCCATTCAAATTCACAATAGCTATTCTTAGACATTCCTTCATTTTTAACACCACTGCAAAGACTGCTAGTGTAATTTTTAATGAGAATGAGGAGACAGTATGTCTTTTATCAGGTTCAGATCTATTTAGCTTAAATTAAAACTCTTTGTTATATTTTTCCCTATGCTAATTCAAAGGATTAGTGAGAAAATGTCACTGAACAGCTACTCGTATCCTCATTAACATTCATGACAAAACCTTCTGGCCAGGCTGGTTTCAGTTGCTGATGGAGCAATACTTAAAAGAAATTGGCTTGTGTGTGAAACAGCTGCTCAGCAATGTCACTATGCAAAGGAATTGGTGATAATAAGATGATGCTATTACAGCTACACTGGGAGCATAATATATTTTAAGCTATTTTGAGGTATATGGTGGAGGTCCAGGAAGTGGATCATGATTACTTGTCTGTGGTTAGGAATTGGAAACAGCTGATCATTAGGAGTTTGCTTATACGTGTTAGTCTTGCACGAAGCCTTGAGGTAAGAGAAAAATTTGTATCTGCTGGAAATCTTCACTTCCTGTGTGTTTCCTGCCTGCTAGAAAGGCTTTTTGTTTCTTTTCATAGTGTTTGGAAGGGTATGTGTGTCCCATTGCTTAAACAGGTATTGCACTCTTTGCTAGGACCATCGAGCACTTGTTGTTTCAAAGGAACTTTTCTCATTTCAAGGCTTTATTTATTTGAGAAGATTCTGTGAATCCTCACACACCTATTAGTGAAATTCCAGATACTGATTTTGCTTGAAATGACCATCTAGTATGTCACTGCAATGACAAATACGCAATATTATGGTGGCAATACAGATGGAAACATCTGCACATAAGGCTCAGCCAAGAAAGAAGTGGCAGCTGGCATTATGTTGTGTAGTGACTTATGCTAATGCACTCCACTTGTCTAGAACATGGAAACTGAATGAAGAATTATACTGTCAGATCTTTGGTTCTGACATATCTTTGAACCCCATATACTCTGAGAAATAAATGACTCTAGAATAATGGAGCAGTCAAAAGTTCCAATACAATGACAGCCCTTTAGAGATGTGGAGTATACATGAATAAGAAATTAAAGATTATAAGGGGGTTTAGGATGCAAGAAATGATAGGCAGTTAAAAGAAAAGTATATTTTTTCTGATCATAGATGGTTCCCAATTGTTTAGTAATTTCTAAAGTTCTCTGTTACAAATTTCATCTTTAGCTGCTATTGCTTTTAATTATTACAGAAATTTATTTCTTGTAGAGATTTGGAAGTACTGCACTTCATGTGAAACAAAATATAAAACTGACACAGAAATTATGTAGGAACATTGCCAGCAGGCTGAGGAAAGGGAATCTTCATCTCAGCTCAGCATTGATAAGGCCACACATGGAGAGTTAGGTTCAGATCTGCACACCCCAGTACAAGACACATAAGGACATACTGGTGCAATCCAAGCAAGGGGCAGTAAGGTGATGAGGGGACTGGACTACCTAATCTAAAAGCAGAGGTAGAGAGAGTTGGGATTGTTTAGCCCAGAGAAGGAAAAGTTCAGGGGATCTTATCAACATGCATAAATATCTAGTGGGGGGATATGTAGCCCAGTGACAGCAATAGGTACAAAGTAAGAAAACCAAAACAAATCAGGAAATTCCATGTAAACACAAGAAAACACTGTATTGTGAGGATGGTCAAACACTGGCACAAGTTGCTCGAAGATGCTGTGCAGTCTCTATCCATGGAGTTATTAAAAATATGGCTACACATGATTCTGGGTGACCTGTGATAGCTGAGCCTGCTTGGAGCAGAAGGGTTGACAAAGCCATCCCTCATCTTGGCCATGCTTGGATTCTGTGATTCTATGTAAAAATGTGTCTCATCAGAGGCTGAAGAGACAATGTTCAAGTTACAGTAGATTGAGTTTCCTTTTAGACTAGATCATGAATAGGAATCTGGGAAAAAAATCCTGAAAAGAAAAACAGATCTCAAATTGTGTCATGGTTTGACGCTGGCACAATGCCAGCACCCCATGAAAATGCAACCTACCAATCAAATGCTGTGAAATGCGATCGAGAACAGAGCAAAGCAGGCCAAACTTAATAACAAAGGAAAAACTTTATTACACTACTACTAATACTATAAAGGGAAAAAGAAAAAAAAAGAAAGGAAAAAAAACCCACACAAAATTCAAAATGAAAACTTTCCAAAACATTCCTCCTCCCACCACCCAACTCCAACAAACCACAGCGAGACCCAGTTGGATCCTTAATCGAGTTTTCACCCTTCAATATAATCAATACTGAGTCCATCGGGGAAGAGAGGAGTCCCCCTTGCACCACAGACCCCCAGGAAACACAGCTGCCACCTCTTGTGTTTCCATGTCACACGTGGCACTGCCCAGACACACCGGCCAGTGTGACACTCTCCTCTCCATGTCACAGTGCTCTCACCACCGTGCATGGACAGAGACTGCTTATAGGGCCCCTTTAAGGATGCTTTTCCAAGGACCACCAGGAACAACAGTCCAGTATCACATTTTGGGACTACTGTCCCCCCCATTTTCCCCTGGGGCCAAGGATCCAAGAACAGAGATTGCCTTCTCTTCTTCTCTGAAGACGGAGGGCATCCTCACACCCTCCTCAGCTCTCTCTGTTCATTCCAGAACTGGTAGTTGCTGAAGGAGATCTCTTGGTTGACCAGTGCATCCCCCTAAAATGCAGTCCCTCTTGAAAGGAGTGGTTCAGTCTATGGCTAACAAGAAGAGTCCAGCCA